>NC_041780.1:610000-862290 GCF_900090045.1 Plasmodium malariae | reverse complement strand
AATGAAAAAATTAGCCCCATATATTAAAAAAATATATTGAATTCACATATTTTACATCTATATGCATTATTAAAACATAAGCATATTTTAAAAAATGTTTATGTATACTTATATATATTATTAATAAAATAAATATATATTTAATATCTTGTATTGCGGTTATAATTATTAATAAATTATCATTAATTTTTTGCTAAAATCATAATACGTAGTTACATGAAGAAAAAAAATATATATAAAAATATTATGTTATTGAATATTGTATATTTAAAAAATAAAAATAGATATATATATTAATAAAAAATAGATTTATTCATTCAATAAATAATAACATTATTCAATGACTTATGTACCTTTTCAAAATTAATAAATTACTAAAAAAAAAAAAAAATTATAGTATAATTATTATACTTAAATATATATATATTTATTACAAATAGTATTTGTGTAATAAAATTTTGTACATAATCCATCTAAAATATTGTAAGAAAAATTTTTTAAAATTGTAAAATTAATAAACTCATATAGAATATTGCGTATTGTTCACGAATTACTTTATATGTTAAACCATTTAAGTTATTATAATATTTTTAATCCAGTCATCTAATTTACTAAATTTTCCTACCTCTTATATTATACAGTTTATATTATATTAGGCATATCTGTTCTAATACCATAGCATATGTTAGTATGTACTTTTCAACAGTTACATGCATATATATATTAATAGCACCAGTACATCATCCGTTACTATGTACATAAGCATTTATTTTATTACCGCAATAATTAGATTAGTGCTATACATTATACACAATACTCCATTTTTGTTTATATAAACATTTTCATTATTTACTCTATTAAATAACAAGTATTATGCAAATGTGAACAATATACAAAATTTAATTTCCTTTTTTTTTTTTTTATATGTTTTCTTAATTATCCTCATTTATATTTTTCATTAATATATTAAATTATGAAATTGTGTTTCATTTATTACCTTATACTGCATATATTCTATATATGATTTTTGTATTTTACCTATTTATAATTTATATATAAAATGCTTCCGTTTTAAATATATATCCAATTTATAGTAATAAATTCGTTGCTTTTGACACTCCAGTTACATCATACAAGCGGTAAAAAATAAATTACTATTACTCCTTATAATTCTATTGGAAGTATCATAAAAAATGTGATCCTAAATAATTCGAATAACTCTTTTGTTTTATGTTGTCTATCCTGATCGAGGTTTAAATATTATTATATGTGGATCTAAATTACCTCCAATTTTTTGATTTCTTTTATACGAGGTTATAAGAGAAAAAATGCATAAAATAACACTCATAAAAAAAAAATAAGCTTACATATTTGCAATATTTATATTATACTAATTTTTATTAATATATATAATACAATTTTTTATATCCATTAATAATTCAAACAGAATTTTTATTAATATAGCACAAAATAAATAATACTAAATATATTGATAATATTGTTACATTTCTGATTAAAATGAGTATTTCCTTGTCCTTCCTCTTGTTTAACTCTAATTTTTTTCATTTATTAGGCTATAATATAGTTGTTATACGATTTTAATAATTTATTCTAAAAGCTTCATATTCCTTGAATATACCTAATTATATGTATTATAATAACTTAAGTGAATAATATATAATTTAATACACTTATCTGAGTTAACATATGTTTCCCACCACAAGGTATTCTATCATTCATAAAAATGTAACAACTTACTTGAAGAAATATTTCTTTTTAATAATTTGAAAATGCATAATTGTTAATGTATTATATAATGTTTTTGGTATATATGCTTTATAATCATTATATATATCTATAAAATATTAGCACAATATAAATATATCTTATTTAGATATTTTTATATTTGCGTCCTTTACCCTATGAACAGTTTTACAAGTATTAATTCCTTAAAATATATTATAAAAATAAGAACCATCTAAATAATCCAAATACTTCATGTTAAACCTATAAAGATAAAAAAATAATCTACAATGGCATATAATTATAAGCAACATTCATAACCGTATATATCTATAGTTCATCCAAGCAATTTTTTGTATTTTAGAAATTAATTTATAACGTAATACTAAAATTTTAAAATAAAAATTATAGTAACCAAATAATGAAATAAAATTTTTATGAATAGTTTTTTTTTTTCAGAGAACAATAATATATACAAATAATACAATTTATAGTAATTATCATTCAAAATATAAATATAGAATTATTTTCTGTGTAAACGAAACATCATACATTTATAAAATCAAACATAAGCTGAATAAAAAAGATTATATATATTTTTAACTTTTCATTTCATTCTAAGTACCTAGAATACTGTACTTAGTACACTATTATAATTATTACATATTTAAAATTGTCATAATTTTATTACATATTTATAACATCGTATTTATTTATTACAAAAAAACAGTAAACATATATTAGGATGTTTTTCACAACTACATTTTATACATATCTTTCATAAAACATATAAAATAAATATTAAGTTTTTATTAAGTATATATATATTTATATATATAATATTATATATTCAACTCTATTCACAAAATACAGAACAAGACGCATTCATTTTTAATTTTAAATGAATAAGACTTTATTTATTTATGCATAAAATAATATATTATGGATTTAGGACAATATAAAAAATAAAAAAAAAAATTTCAAGGTAACTAAAAATAAACTGGAACAGTGTATAAATAAAACCTTATAAATTGTGCCTTTATATATATTAATTTTAAGGTTCGTTCATATAATTTTCAAAATAATTATATGTAATATAGGAGTACATATATCAACCATAATATTGTGTTAATCCGAGAAATTCTTTAAAATCTGTATAGACAATTATTAAAACATTTAAATTAACAAAGATAAACAAAATCGTACATTTATACTGTTGTAGATCTAATTTACAAGATACATACATTTGTATTTATCAAAATTAATCAATGATAAATATGTTTGCTATTGAGGAAAAACACTTAGGAATTTGTAGAAACTTATTATTATAAAAGACTACTTCTCAGAGAGTAGGATATTCCGTATTATGCAATTTACTCTTTATATGTTTTATCTTTTTATACTTTACAATTTCTTTGTGGAGACAAATCATTATTATAATAGCTATAAGCACGAATATCAAACATAATATATACATTCCATTAATCCAATTTAATGTAAAATCATATGCTAGCTTATCAAGGTAAAATAGTAATAAAGCAGCTCCTATTATTCCAATTATTAAAAAGCAGCTAGTAGCAGCACATATAACACATTTGTTTACTTTTATATCATTGTTTAAAAACATAAAATCATAATTCATAAAATTCCTAACTTTATTTTTATAGTATATTTTGTCTAACACTCTTTTTTCAAAATAGGAATGTTCTCTATTGTATAAATCAGATTTACTTTTTCTTGTATGTTTATAGCCTACTGCATTATTTAATGTGCATTGATTTGTTTCTTTAATTTTTCCTTTTTTTAATGTAGAATTATTAGGAGTACACTGTTTTGCGTATTTATCTATAGATTGTATATCTTTTTTTAGCCATGTAATATTTGTATCCTTTTCATGCTTATATATTGCTAATAATCGACAAGTCCTTTTACCTAATGTTTCATCAATATTGTTTTTTCTATCCAAATATTTATTAAAGGTAATCTAAAAAAACAAATATTCAATTATCAATAGAATAAATAGTTTTACAGTGAATCAAGTATTAATAAAAAAATAAAATAAAATAAAATGAATTATATAAATATATCTAAATAAAATCGTCAAACCATATCACAATTAAAATGATATATCCAAGTTAAAACTATAAACGAACAAATCCTATTAAAAAGCGGTAACTTAATTTTTGTTCCATTATATAGATCCTTAAAATTTAAACGTATTTAATATGTAAAAATTAACAATTATATAATGTACATTTAATGATAAAGTATGCTTTATTTATTTTGTAAAATATTCTACATTTTTATGTGAATTAAATAAAATAGTTATATCTATAATTCATTTTAAAACACTGATGTAGAATATCTTTAAAAATGAATTATGTTATTTATATATAAAGGGTATTCACAAGAAACTAACATTAATGAAAATAATATAATTTTACTTTTTTCATAAATATCTAATTTAATATAATAAAGCAATTACATAATTTTAAATTTATTACAATTAAAAAAAATATATATATACGGTTTCTTAATATGATTATATATTGCGTTCATAGAGCATGTATATTATATGAAATATAGATATTATATTCTTTATATTAAAAAAAAATGAACAATTTTATTGATTTTTTTTATTAATAATTCCGTTATTTTCAATATTAAATTATGGAAAAAATGCTTTCTGATGATAAAATATTATAACTATATCATAATAATAATGATGCTGGAAAAAAAAATATATTTTACAACGCTTTTTTTTATATCACTTAAATAATTACATTATTTAAAGTGTAGATATTTGAAATATTCTATATTATATAATATATTTATAAAAATCTAACTTGTCGCATGATATGTGATATGTGAAAAAATATGCACTTTTATAGGTAAACTAAGGATGTTTTTTAATTTTAGTAATACAACTTATGAAAGTTATAATTTTAATTATTCATAAAATATACATTTATTACTAGATAAATATTTTTAAATAAAACTTTTTTTATTTTAATAAAATATATATATTGAAAAATATTAATATAATAACAAACAAAAACCGTGATATATCATCATTAATATGTTATTTTAAAGTTTAATATTCTTATAAAAAACAAATTATAATTGTATTTTTTTATGTTTTGTAATGTAGTATATATATCTCTACATGAGAGTAACTTTTATTATATATAAATGAAATTAAGTAAATTTTTTTTAATACATGGCCATTTAATATTATTTTACTCTAAAAATTTTATAATTATATGAAAATAAATAACTAAATAAATAGTTCTTTAATGAAACAACAATAGCATTTTTTATAAGAAAAACTATATAAAAATTTCTATAATTAAAATATAATTACTATAATGAATGTTATAAAATAAGTAATATTAGCGAGGTATAAAGTTAATATAAATATTTCTAAAATAATTCAGTTACATTCAATTATATGAAAAACATAAAATATTAATCCCCATACATTTTATATATTTAACATTCACTATCTTATAAATAGATATATTCTTGATGTATCTTTTTCCTATTTATATTAACATGTTTTTAATATATTAAAAATATCAATTCTTTTTTTTAGATAAAATATTATAATAATAAATCATACTAGGAAGTAAAATGAAATATTTAGAATTTTTATATATGTGAATTATTAATTATGTATCAAAATTAAAAACATACATTTCCTTAATAATTATAGTACTTGTAGATAATCTTTAATATAAAGTTTAAATTACAATAGAAAAATACAAATTATTGTAACACTTTATATATATGATTTTGCAAAAAAAATATAATTTATATATGACTGTCAATTGCAGTAATGTAGTGTTATTTTTGTTTTTTCATATTTTCATTCCCCATACATTGAAATTTAACTTTTAATTAGAATGCATAATTTATTTATCAATTCTTAACTATATAACAAGTGAATTAGGAAACAAAAATAAACTACTAAATATTTTTTTTTATTAATTATAAAAAAATTTTTTTTATTCATAAATACATTTCATATAATATGTATACATATTTTTTTCAAGTATAAAATATATTGTACATATTTACAAATTTTAATGCAGATAATAAATATAATCACGAGGAACATTATTATGAACTATAGTTAAAAAATCTCATTTAAAATGATTCATAAATCGTGTAGTATTGTATTCTAACTAAGAATAATTTAATAAACAAATTTTATAAAAAACATATTATATAAAATATAATAAATTATTAAATTAAAATTTACAAAAGACAAAAAAAAAAATATTAAAAAATTGTGTAATAAAGTAATGAAATTTAATTATTCATTTTAAAATACTTAAAAATATATACGCAATATATATATTAACAAAATTACATGATTTATATTAGTTAATTAAATGTGTGAAAATTTTTATATATATCATTGACAAACAAAATTTTATTTTTTTCATGAATTTGATACTAAATTGAATACATATTATATCTTTTAAATTTTTTCATTAAATTTTTTTATAAGCGCTTTCTTTTTATGTTATATATAAATTTTTTATTATTATAAAGTTAAATTTTTTTTTAATATTGTTTGTTTAAATAATAAAAATTCATTTATATAATAATTTCTGATAGAACAACATTTAAAAATTTATCTATAATTATGTTACCTAAAAACAGTAAAATATATAATTTTTTAAGAACAAAATTTAATTTCTATATATAATTCTAAATATGTCCTACTGTTTTTTTTTTTTTTTTTTGATACAAATAATTCTTATAATATTTTCAATAATGAACTTTTTTTAATTCACTTTGCAATTTATATTTATAGTATATTCCACCAATAAATGATGTATATTAATAAAACCATTAATTAACAGCTTTAGTATTTAACTTTAAGTATATATTTAGTAAAAGTGTTATATGGCATAGAGTTCCTATTATTCATTAACTTCATCTTACATACACAAAAGCAGTGTTCGCCCGGAGCAATTTTATTTTATCCAAAAAAATAGGATAAAATAAGATAAAATAAGAATATATGAATATTATATGAAATTTAAAACATTTGTACAAGGATAACATAATCATTAATTTTAATTTTATATTGTTATCTTTTTATAAAAATGAACTAATCTTGGAATTATTATATTTTTAGTAATATCAAGATTACATTTTGAGAAGTTCATAAATCTACTATTTTATTTCTCAATTAATTTTTTCTAAATTAATTCATTATATCTATGAATTCAGATTTATTTTTATATTAAATTTAACATAATATATTTCTTATATATGAAGCTTTAACATATCACTAAATAAACACATTATACTATATCATGAATAAAATTAAAATAAATAAAACTATCCTACCAATATATTACTGCAACGTATGGTGTATTGAGCCTTTAATTATAACCAAATGTCAAAATCAAATATATTTTTTTAGGTATAAGATATAATAATATAGTGTTCCAAAGTTATAGTAATTTAAAAAAAAAAATTATTACCATAAAAAAATGCAATTAACAATATTACTAAGACGTATACAAAGAAATTCATACAAAGAAATATAAAAAGTTAAAAATAAAAAATAATATATTTTAACTATATCTCCTTTTTGTTTGCTTTTTTTAAATATGGCTATTAAATAAAAATATATATTTATCTCACTTTGCTAAGTTTTTTAATATCTTTAAATAAATAATTTGATAATCTACATAATACTAATGGAATAAAGTTCTTTATTCTATATTTACTACACTAAATCTCCTCCTGTCAGAATTTCTATAAGTACGTTTTATGAATCTCCTTGGTATTCTTTGCCTATTTAATTGAGCTAAATTAGTTCTATATCTTTTTTTCCTTTTTTTAATTTTACCTACATATGACCCAAAGGGAGTAAACTAATAAACAAATCAAATGTGTAAAACCAACATAATATTATAATATTAAAATTAAAACATTTAAAAATAAATTTTTTATTAATAAAAACTTATAATATATTTATAATAAAAAATGAAACTTATTATTTACTTTAAAATAAAGGAAAAAGACAAAAATTATTCCCAATACCAAAGCACCTACAATGGAAATACGGGAAAAAGTGTTCCGTAATACATTATATTCTATATCCTTTTCTGGAACTGCTTTTCCTTTTGACTTTGAAGCATAAGATACCTCTCCTTTATTATGGATTATAGCTTGTAAACGTCCTGAATAATTTAATTTTAATGGAGTACTTTTCCTTAATTTTTCTTGTCTTTTATTTCTAGCTACATTTACTAAGTATTTGTGGTTCCATAACGGGCCTCTCTTATATTTGTAACCCTTAGAATCTTCTGTTTTTTCAAAAAAACCATCTTCAACCAATTCTTCAATATATTCACACATTCCATATTTATCCTCTTCTGGTCTCTTAGGTGGACAATTCAGTGTCCCTTTTGCAAAATTCCATCTAAATTCATTACCTGGATTTTCAACAGATGACATTTTATGTTTTTCTTCTGAAACACTAGTAGCAAATTGCTTTATAATTCTTTCACTTAGAACTTTTGATGAATCCGCATTAGCTTTTATCATGCGAATTCCTGAAGATGAACTTACTGCATTCGTTCTCTGTTCATTGTTTTCAACTGCATTTCCGCTGCTAGATCTCACAGAAGATGCTCGGATGAAGCCACATCGTAAAATAGTACTATTATTATTAATAGGACAATCAGTAAGAAGAATTGAATTCAAAAAAGCTCGTTCTAAAATATTAGAATCTAGTTTTTTTTTAATACTTATAGTTTCTTTAAAACTTTCTAATCTATTACAACTATCACCATTGTCGGACTCTAATACAGATAATAATTTACTTGGATTAAACTCTTCACCACATTTCAGAAAATAATGCGGACAAACTGACTTTTCATTCCAACAACAGTTCTCTTTCTTATTTTTATATAGAGAACTAATAAAATTAATATATTTTTTGTATTTTTTCACGTCAACTTTGATGCATATATCCTTACTTTTAATACTATCGTAATTCGTAAAATACTCATACAAATATTTTTCTTTATTTTTATTATCCAATTCTTCTAAATTTTTTTTTAAAAATATATAATTACAATTATATAACCCATAAGTTCCAGTAAGAGAAGTTTGCAGATTAAGAAATTGAGTTATAACATCTTTAACATCATCACCCGCTGAATTTTTTTCAAACATTTTCTCTATTTCTTTATATACCCAGAATTTATAATGCGAACAACGGTAATCATAGTTTTCTGGTTTACCTCTTTCATATAAATATTTAAAGTTTCTTGCAACATTTTTACAAAGTTTAACACACTTATCTTTGTACTTGCTTTTTATTGAATTAAATATATCACAACTTATTTCATTATTTTCCTCATCGACCTCAGACTTAAATTCTTCGTATATCTTATTTGAAGGTATCGCTGCCAAAATTTCATTCTGAAAATTGTATAAATAAAATGAATTATATAAATCCTTAATTATTTTTTATAAAGAATAAATTTACTCATATTTTTATTTATGAAGAATGATATTTAAATAAAATACTATAAATTATTTTTTTTCTATGAATATTGAAAACATACATAAACTTCTTCATCCATTTTTATAATTTTCTTTTAACATTACTAGATATATACAATCTGAATTAATTAAAACTATACATATAAAAATTTTTCTATATAAAAAATGACAATATATTTTAAAATGAAGAATTTTTTTTTTTTATAAATATTTATGTCCGTTAATATATTTTTATGGGAAAATAACACCTAATATATTTCATTGTATAAAATGAAATTATTTAATTTTTATTACATTAATTTTTTTAATAAAACAGAAACAAATTTAACTTAATACAATTTAACAGTATATAATAAAAAAAAAGAAATAAAGTATGGAACAATTTCATTTTATATACATATTGAATCATTATTATCACATTTACTTTAAGATAAAATTTCATGCGAAATATGCTAAGTTAAAAATTATAATGCATAATGATATACATTTTTTAGGCAATTTTGTACTTTTAATTGTTTGCATAAGGCTAATTATAGATACATAATACAATTATGAAATTTTGTTAATATTTAAATGAATATTCAAACAAAAAAACTAAATTATTTCAACAAAAGAAATATCCTTTGTTCTTTTGTTGGATGAACAATAACGCATATAAGTGTAACAATCTTTACAAAAAAATATATATTACAAAATTTAAAAATAAGTAAATGATAGATAATTCTAACAAAAACCACTAATATAACATAAAAAATAAAAGGCTTATAATCTGATAGAAAATATTGCTTATGATATATTTATATTATTTATAATACAATTATTATATATATATACTATAAAATGATATTAAAAATTATTTCCTTCAGCTAATGTTTCTTTTTTAACTTGTAAGTCAAGATTTTATTTTTTTTTACATGACATAATTTCCATAGTATAACTTTTGCTATATCTGCAATTACATATAATTAAACAAAGAAGATTATTATTTTTAGTAAATCTTTTCTTAAGAAAAACTGAAAAATGTTAACTTCTTAAATTGATAAATAAAATAATATTTTTATACCTACCATAGTGAACATATTTCCAATATCACTAAAAGTAATTAATATAACTCAATTCTATATATTAAATTTGGAAAATATATTCTTAAAATCTATTTAATTTTTCATATATGCTAAAGCAATTCTAAAAAATAATACTATTATGTAGCACAATTATATATTTGTTCTATAATATTTCCTATGGTTTCTCTTATTTCTAATGGTAAATGAAATACAATGTAATTTATTATATCAATAACATAAAAAAATATTAACAAATATTTTCTTATCATTCTGGATATAAGTTATTGATATAATAAATTTTAAAAATTTTAATATATAAAATGTCGTAACTTAAGCATAAAGCGATTATCATGTTATAATAAAAATATTACATATGAAAAAATTATTAAAAGTTATACATATATATATATGATTTTTCTTTTCATTCATTATTATGAATAACATAAAAGAAATATATTATATCTTTTTTTTTATTACTTATGTTATTTATTCATAATTATTTTGTTTCTGCTCTATAAATATACTGTTTTATTTTGTTCACATTTTTACAATTTATTTATAACAAATTATGAATGTATATAAATTCATGATTTCTAAATAATACTGCTTTGAATAAATAAAAAAGTAAATTTTTAATGCTTAATTTCACCATGACTAAAAAAAAATAATATATATTTTTTTAAAGGATTTTATAACATAATTTTCATTTACATTATATTTAAACAGAGGATTTAATTATTGTGTTAGGATTATTTTTGTTGTTTATGAAATCTTAAAGAAATAACTAATAATATTACAATGAAAAAAACCTAATTTTAATGAAATATTTTAGTTATTTTGAGAGTTATATGTTTTCCCTAAATTAATATATATGATTATTTATTTTTTCTCACAGAATAAGCGTTATTTGAATTTTGTAAATAATACTTTTAAAAATTTATTATCATATAATTATTATTATATACATAATATTATTTACAATACCCACTTAATTTTATTTATTAATTTAGGAATTTTTTATTCAATAAATTATATTCACCAAATTATTATTCAAGTTAAAAAATTTTCTACATATTTTCTTGTATCTTTTAAATGGAAGTAAGTTTGATTAAAACATTATAAGAATATTTTCTTTTTTTGTTTGATCATTGTTATATTTTTGAAATACATTTAAAAAGACATACGTATCCTTAATTATAAAATTATATATTTCATATACTAAAGTGTAATACATTATATCAATAAGGCGATACCTTTATAGCATTACCAAATTTAATGTATCTATGAAAATCTATATATGTTTTTATCATATATGATATATTATTACTGGTGATCTTTTTTGTTGAAAAATAAGATATTGAAAGAAATCATTATCCATTTTTAATATCTAAAGTTTAAGTTTGAATTTAGTTTATGTTCATATATTTAGTTATACATAACATGAAACAAGTTACAATATATTTTTAGATAACATGTATAATAACAGTTATATTTACATATGAAAAAATATAATATTTTTTATAAGATACGTGATAGATTATTGATAATATATAATTTTAAAAAATATAAAAGATATATACATATATATATATATATATATACATTTTAGATGTAATGGAATATTTAATATGAAACATAAATTGTATATTAATGAAATTTCAATGTGGCCTTAATCTTTAAAAATTATTAAAATATAAACAAAATTATTTTCATAGTTAACTTATCCTTTCAATTACTAGTAAACATCACAATAGATAATTCTTACAATTATAGTTTTATATATTACGCAAACAAAATTTCATGGTTATATTATCAATTCACTATTTACAAATCACGGTATAAAGGAATAAATGAACACGCAAGAGAATTTTTTTAATGAATTAAACGTTTTTATTAGAAAAATAAATAATTAGTGAATAATGAAATGAATTCATTACTTTAATATGAAAAAGTGTTTCATTTAAAAATTATATTAATGAATTTATGTTAATTTATTAAAGTAACTCATTTACCCCATAAATCAGTTCCTTCCTCATTTTTACATATATTATGGGTTTAAATAAACATCTTTCGTGTATACATTAATATTTTTAGAATAATCATATGCAATATTTACGGTTAAATTTCCATTAGATAATTCATTGAAAGTGCATATAAAATTATGTGCACATTCTTTTTATTAGTTGAACGGATAAACAAATAAAATACAATTACAAGTGAAAGATATAAAACCCTAAAGTGAATATGTTCATATATTTATTCTAATCCTGCATCAAAAAAATATTTTTTTTATCTTATTTTATTACATATTATGCAATTTTGAGTTCCTCATTAGACGTTTTATATATATTTTTACACAATTTAATCAGAATAATAAATCTCGCATATTGTAATTATTAGCTATCTTAAAATAAAATAATTTGTATATGTATATATATATATATATATAAACATAGAGGATAAATTTTATTAGTTATTCATTTTCTAGGATATCCTTAAGATATTTAACTTTCAATACTATACAGGAAATGTGTAGGCAATAATAGACATCCGTAAATATTTCAATAAATATTTATCAAATATTAGTTACAGTTAAAATATATTTATATATTATTATAACAATTTTCTCAATAGGTACATTATAAAATAAACAAAAATTAAAGCATCCTAAGGAAAACACCTCAATATAGTTATAATTTAGCTAGTTTATTGAATATATATTATGAGTAAATATAAAAATTTAGTATATTTATAAAAATTAATAAAAAATTAAATATTAAATATAGATGAATTCATAATAACACTTAAATAATTCTCATAATGCGTATTAGATAATATCTTTGCATAGTAGATAATAAAGTAAGTGCCCAACTACAATTATAATGAGGTTATAAAGTAATACATCCAAAAAAACATAATAAAAAAATTAGAAAAAACTTGTATAAAAAAACAAAACAGATAATATAAATTATTAATAAAATAAGTCATTCACTGTTTTAAATTTAATAATTATGTCAAAATCCAAGAATTAAAGTATTCATTATATTTAATGTAATTATTAGGGGAATACGAAAATAATAGCGTGGCTCCTATTAAGAAATGATGTATAAGCTTTCCATTATCTAATCCCATATAAAAGATATTTAGAAAACGGTACAATAAATTATATGCTAATAATATATTAGTTATTTTCATTAATTTAATTTTTTAATGATATAAAAAATAAATAAAATATATAGATTACCTATATATAAATTTTCAACATAATAAATATTCTAGTAATTTACGAATCTCTGAGTAAGCATTATAATAAGATAAAAGAATAATATAACGGTTGGTTCAAAAACTTCACTTAATTATAATGATTTAGAATCACATGGTTTTTAAGCAGTTATAAATAATCCTTATTTATGAAGTACATTATTTCATTATATATTTATAATTTCACAATTAGACTGCATAAAAAATTTAGTTAAAAGTATTTATATAATTAGTACCTTTTATAAAATATTTCGTACAAAATATATTTTATAGAATAATTATTAACATTTTGTTTTGGTAAAAAAAATATACATACGTACTACTGTAACAATAATTATTTATATATATATATAATGCTTTCAAAAAAGACACATTTATTGTTAACATAACAATAATAATACATTTTCTTCATAATCTAAACAAATAATCATTTTACATTAAAATCAGATAAAAAACATACAGAAAAACATTTTAGTGAATTATAAATTAACATACTCCAATGAAATTACATGAATAATTCAATTATATATTAATATTAACGTATGTTTATACATATATATATATTATTCATGTAACTTATTTTAACAGAAAGATGTATATATATAAACAAATTATTTAGTTAAGCTGAAGTCATTCCTTAAAATATAAATTTAATAATATTTAAACAGTGAAAAATTCAAATTATCAAAAGAACTAAGAACATAATTTTTTACTACTTCTCGATAAAAATACTGGCATATATAGTTGTATTTATAAAATATAAATAGTTATTGTAATCGTAGATAAGTATTACACTAAAGATAAAACTATATATATTAAATTAATCATTACAGAAGTAAACATATTACTTCTTATTTAATCTTTTTCTGAACTTAATATTTTCGTATTTTATAACTTTTTTATAGTAGTAAACCATCCCTAATATAAATATGACAACAAATATAAGGAAAGGTATGCAATAAAACAAAAAGTTTAATTTAGGTATAGCTTTTGATGGACCCCAATCTCCAATGTTGAACAATTTAATCAAAAGTCCATCTATTCCATGAACAATCATACTTCCTGGAGGATCAGCTACAGCTTTAGTTGGGTATAACAATCCTAATAAGCCCAGCAAACCACCATCTGCAAGTTTCTCTAATGAAAGATCTAATACGGGTAGTATCAATACCAAAAACAATAACAAAAGCAAGGCAATTCGTATTCGGCGTTTTGTATGTACTAATTTTCCATATTCCTTATCTTTAATCATCTTGACGTTTTTAAGGTAATCTCTATAATCAAGTTCTTTAAATATTTTTTCTTCGAAATTGGAATATTTTTTTGTTTTAGTTATAACACATTTATTTTTCTTAACATTTTCACCGTATTTATCAATATATAATGAACTTCTACATGAGTGATTGTGTTTTTCATTTGTTCCTTTTTTATTATTAGATATACATTTTTTTTCTTTTAATTCATTATTTGGCATTTCTTTAAAATTTTCAACACATAAATCCTTATCCTTTTTAGATTTTTCTAATAATCGATAATTTCTTGTATTTAATTTTCTACAAAGATTGCATTTTTCAACCAAATTTTTATTTAAAGAGCACTAAAAAATAAAACAGAAAAGTAAATATTTTTTATTTAAATGCAAAAATATGCTTTCCTAAAAAAAAGAATAAATAAAAATACGCATTTAGAATATAAATAATACTATCATACCATATCACTGTAAAAGTGACATATCCAGCCTAAAAGTGTAAAAAATGATATTTTAATAAATAAGAACAACCTAATTTTTTGTTCCATCATTAAGGCTTCTAAAGTCATAATATATTCAGAAAGAATTATATTTATAATAACGTATTATACATTCAATGACAAATCCTACTACAAATATTTTTTCAATTTTGGTTTATTATTTCTTCATAGAAAGATAACAATATATATGTATATACCTAAAATGTATTTTAAAATGCGTATCAAAATGATAAACCTTTAAATATATATTATAAATTTTTAATATTTACGTTATGAATAAAATAATTACCTTAAATTAAATACTATAATTTTAGTTCATTCATAAATATTAAAAACATATAAGTTAATTATTTAATATAGTCGAGTAATTACAAGTTTTTTTATATAAACTTTTCAAAGAAAAAAAAATATGTATGATATATTAATATTTCGTAATACTCATTTAATTTACAGCATAAAACGTATAGAATATAGATATATTACAATATTTTATATAAAATGACAGTAATCTCTAATTATAATGATGTTTTCTTATTGTTTATTCTAATTGTTAAGATTTCACACTTTGAAAAAACGAGATTTTTTTTTGCAAAATATTAATTATTATAACTATACAATAATCGCAATAATTAATGAAGTAAACAATAACTTGTATAACTTTTTTTTTTGTGAAATATAATACAATTTTTAGTTGTCACAAAAACTGTTACTTTAGATCATAATTTACAATATATATAGAAAGTACAATTTATAACATACTATTTAATCTATGAAAAAATATATACACTTAAAAAGTAAATAGAATCTTATTTTTTGTTTTTGTTTTGTATTTTTAAAAAATTTGATTCTTAATTAAATTTAATTTTTATCACTAATTCTAAAAGTAATTTTTTAAAATTAATCTTCTAAATGTTTTCTCTTTACTCTTACATATATATATTTGGAAAAATGTTAACACATTAAAAAAAAAAAAAAGTACAAAGTAAAATTATATATGAATTTTTCACACATTTACCATAATATAAAAAAAATTTTAAATAATATAAATTTACTTATGAGATTAATACGCAAATTATTATATGTAAATTATAACTAAGGAAGTGTAGCAATATGATCTATCGAAATATATTATTTCCTAACATTTGTATTAACAATTTTGTAGCTTATACATTACTTTTGTTTGGTCTTCTACAAAAATACACTGACACCGAAAAGATTTTACAAAGATGTATTAAAGAATGAATACAAATAAATAAATATTCTTTTCTATAATAATACTTATAGCAACAAGAGTCTGTTTAATCATTGCTTTTACATATCTTCTTTATATAAGATAATATAAATTATAATATTATTATATTTGCAAAAATTACTGTAAAAATCCTAAATTTTATTTTATTTCTTTTTCTTTAAATATTATTTTTCCAGCGAATAAACTAAATTAACAACAAAGCAAAAAAGATGAAATTTAAAATGCTATTTTAAAATTCCAAAAATAAAATATATATATCACTGCAACAAATATTATTACTGCCTTTCATTATATACTAAAGAATGCACTCTAATTGTTAATATAAAAATATAAATTTGTTTTCCTTTTAATCTGAAAAAATTATAATTTTATACTAGAAAATGACAAAAAATATAAGGAAGAATTATTTATAGTTAAAATGTAAAATAATAAATGAAATCAATAAAAAAACCTTTGTAGCAATAATTTATATTAATTTTAACGTATAAATATATATTTTTCGTTGAAAAATTCATATAAACGGAAATATATATATTAGGCTATAACAATAAATTCATATGAAAGAATACATTAAACTACAAATTAAAAAACTTTCAAACATTCAAATTTACAAAAAATATAAAAACATATTTTTTTTATTTTTACATATAAATATGACTACGTACATATGCGTTTATACATAATATCTAATCAATTATTCTTATATTTAAAATGTCATTAAATATACTACAAGTAGTAAATAACGTTAAAGCGTTCATTACAGAAATATACATATTCCTTACCATTCACTGAACGCTTCAAAGAACTTAATTTTTTTATGTTTTATAACATTTTTATAATAATAAAATATTCCCAATATAAGTATAATAGCCAATATTAAGATAGGTACACAATACATTAGAATACTTTGGATTTTGTATTGTACAGAAGGATTTTCTATAAAATAAGAGAGCCACGAAGAATTCGCATGGCCTGCAGGACCGGATTTCTCAGCCCCCAAATCAGCTGTTGTGCCATTTTCGAATAACGTAAATAAAATGATCAATAAATTACCAATGGATGAATCTAATATAGGTATCATTAATACGACTACGAAAAATACTGAAAGTAAAAAAAGTCTTAATCCATATTTTCTACTTTTTAATTTTTTGTAATCCTTATCATTATTTAACATCATTTTTTTAAAAAAATATTTATCATCAAGTCCATTCATTATTTTTTTTTCATAATGGTTATATGATTTATGTAACATGGTACATTTATTTTTCATAAGTCTCTTAATTAATTTTTCCTTATATAATAAGCATCTATGTAATGTTTCTCTTTTTTCTTTGTCCAATTTTTCATTATCTATTGTAAATAATTTTTCGTTCTTTTTCTTTGTGTTATAAGGTATGTTTAATTCTAAATCTCCAATATATGAATAAATGTACTTTTTATAATTTCCTAATAATCGATAAATTCTTGTATTTAATTTTCTACAAAAATAATACTCCTCATCCAAAAATTTGTTAAAATTGTTCTAAAAAAAAATATAAATTTTTCTTATATAAAATGGATAAATATTCCCATACAAAAAAAAAATAATTAATGAAAATAAACAACAAAAATATGAATACTACAAATTCCTTCAAAACGTATTATCATACCATAACACTGTAAAATTGACATATCCAATATGAAAGGATAAACACAGAAATTTTAATAAAAAATATAAACTTAATTCTTTGTTCCATGTTGTACATATATAATATTGTAATTTATGCAATAAAGAAAAAATTAACCAAAAGCTATATACTTATAACAATAAAAAAATACCTCTTCTATTTTTTTAAATTTTTTTTATTAAAAAATTAACATATATAGCATACGTTTATAAGTCAAAAAAATAATAAAGAAGTATGCTACAAAATTTTATAATTAATATTTTTTATAAAAAATTAACTTTAAGTAAAATGATACAATTTCAATTCATTCATATATATGCATAACGTATAATTTCATTACATATTAGAGTAATTAAATTTTTTTTCGTAATTTGTAATTATTTGGAAATAATGAATTTATGTACAATATGCAATATATAAAATATAGATATATGTTATTGTTCTAGGAATTTCTAGAATAATTGCTATTTTTATATTTCCTACAAATTATTGTAATTTTATGAGTATTATATTTCAAAAAATGTAGTTGTTATTGATAAAAAAAATACTAGTATTTACAAAAATGAAAGAAAAGTACTAATAAATACAAATTATATATATTTTTTGAATTTTCCTTTTTTACTAATGGTAACATGTGCTTTCCTTTATAGTCTACAATATATTTAAAAATCACAATTATTATATACTACCTAATATATGAAAAAATATATTTTTTAAAGGAAAATAATAAATTACTTTTTATTTCTGTATAATAATTTTAAAAATTATTATTTTTTGTAAAGTTTAATTTATATCGTTATTGGAGAATGAGATGTTTTTAAACTCACAAGTCATTTTTTTTCTTTAATTAAACATATATATTTTAAATAATTATAATTAAACAAAAAGGCGTGATACGCATATAAAATATGTTGATAATGTAGTAATCTTGAATTAATGATGTGTTTAATTAAATCTATAATTAATAATAATTCCTTTTTGTTTTTATATCAATTTATTTTATTATATACTTTTAAATAATATTTATAAAATAAAATTAAATTAAATTAAAACTTACTTAACTTCACTGATGATACCATGAAAGTAGGAATCATTTAATTTACTTCTTATATATTTTATTTTTCGCTAATAATAATATTCTACATAAATTTACTAAAAATTAAAATTATACTAATATACATCTAATAATTTCCTATCAATATTTTGCATCATACACTAAAACTCCTCTATAGGCATGAATATTCTTTACAGAAAAGATAGTAATTACCTAGAATATTATAACATTCAATATGAATAAAATATATATATATTATTAGTTATTTAATAGGACAATTTTAAATTTTTGTTTTTAATACGTTTAAAAATTAAAATATAAATAATTCTATTGTGTTTAATATTTTTATTTTATATTCATGATAAAATGTACATGTAAGGCAAATAGGTACGTTAGCATATATTAGGCATATTCCTATTAAATTTTTCCGGTTTTCTAACAATTAATATAGTTTTATTTTACTTTATATACTTTTGAAATCTTTTTTCATAATTAAAATCGTAAAATATTATATTGATTTTTATTACACAAATTATAATATAACATGTGAACTATACTAAAGCTATACGGAATATCCATACAATATTATTTTATAAGTAACATTTTTAAAATTAATACACCCACAATATGTTTTTATTATAAGTAAACAAATATCAAATTAACCATTATATGTCGCTATTTCGAATTATAAATCGAACATTATAATTATTATATATTTTAAATAAATACATTTTATTTATCAACTCTAATAGTATATTATTTAAATTTAAAGAATCAGTTATTTCTCTTTGTTTTCATTTCTCGAAATATAAATATAAATTTATATTATCCGTAAAAATATAAATAATAAAAAAAAATATAAAGCTAAAAGTAAATTTCGTAAAAAAATTTATTTAATAATTATGATAATTTTAAAAAATATCTAAATTAAAATAACTTATAATATAAATTTATATAGTCAATATACGAGAAAAACAATATATAAAATATTATGTAACTTTGGAAAATCATTGACTTAAAAATATTTTTCATGAAAATTTTATGGACAGAATGGGAATATGTTTATTAATGATTTATGAATAAATAATACCCAAAATGATATATTATTTTATAACTTTTATGCGAAAAATATAAATTAAATAAAATATATTATTTACTAATCCTACAAAATCAGATATATTTGTATTCCTATATTATTATCCCTTACACCTTATCACACATAGTAACAGGAGATTATTATAATACTATTATAAATTATATATTAATTTTAGTGTTTTAAAAGAATTCATATTAAATTTATACCAATTTGTATAATCAAATTACTCCACTAAAAAATAATTAATTAAAAGAAAAAAAAATTAATAAATAAATAAATAAATAAATAAATAAATAAAACATATTAATACCAAAATAATCCTGGTCCAGTAATATACACCGATAATAATGGCAAGAATATAAATAAATATCCTTTTTTCTAATCATTTTATTTTATCATACATATTTAAGAAATTTTTATAAAATAAAATTAAATCAGCAATTAATTAATTATAATTACAAAAATAGCCATTCTTTCATTAATTTATATTATATGGTATAAACAAAAATAACAATCCTCCAACATATAATACATACTAAAATTTATAATTATGCTAATATATCCTAAATTTTTTTAACAATGAATTTAACCATATCCCTAAACATTAAATCTGCATTTACAAATTATCTACAAATAATGAATTTTTCTTTTTTTTTTAACTTTTATTTTATTTAAAAAATAGTTATAAATATAAAACAATTATTAATTATATATACTATATATATTTATGAATTTTAAAATATTACTAACACTTTAATCATTATATATATAAGAAAACATAATAAATAAAATAAATATATAATTATTTATTTACAGATGATTACTTGATTGTAGAAGTGTATAGTCTTATTTAAATTATATTAATGAAAATTTTTATTTTTACAAACACAAGATGTGTATTTCTAAATTACTATTATGTAAAAATTCAAAAAAAAAAAAAAAGACTTTCAGTTTACTATATAAAAAGAACTGTTTTAAATTAATTCATTATTTTGATCATTCATTTTCATGGGACATATATAAAACATATAGAATATTTATATATAAAATATCATGATAATATATATTTGAGTAAATTTACATAATTTAATTATCGCTACAATTAGATATAACAATAAAGTAATAAAAGGTTTTAACTCTTCACTTAATTGTGAATACGTGAAAAATTAAAATTACAAAATAATTATAAATAACTTGTATATAACAGGGATAGTATTATATTATACTATAATACATTCCGTTATACACTATTTAAATAAACTAAACATCCTCTTAAAAAATTTTTACAATAAATATATTCTGTAACACAATTTTCAAAAAAGTTATTTTTTAAAATATATATCAGTTTTTTTTTTACGTAAGAAAAGTATATATATATATATATATATATAAATACAACGAAACACATTCTTTTTGTTTTTCCATATATAAAAAAAGACACATTCATTTTTAAATTAAAACTAATAATGGTTTTGTTAAAAAATTTTCATCAAATAATAATTTTAAACTTGAAAAATATAAAACGTTGAAACATGCACTTTTATCTTAAAATGAAAATTTCACGCTTCATCAAAATTATTTGAACTTTATTATCATATTTGTATCTTAAATCACAACAATATTATTCATTGTAATCTATATAAATACCCATATATATTATTCCAAATATATTTAAGCTTAAATAATACTTTAAAAGTGCAAAATCGAAAACATTAAAACATTAAAATTAACCAAAAAAAAATAAAATAACAATTTTTTAATGTCTTATTTCAAAAAGATAAGATATACATATGTATATATATAAAATTAGAGTAATAGTTATGCTTATTAATAATGTATCGCTAACGATATTAAATATATGATTTTATATTGATAAATTCCTTACAAAATTATACAAATTTTTTATTAGCTTTTTATTCTTTCGTCAACTTAATTTTTTTGTATTTTTCATTATTTCTTAAGATCCTAGGGACGAGTATTACAATCACGATTGCTAACATAACGATAGATACCACATATGATATTATAAAAATATTATCAAATATTACATCTGAAAGCAATGATACTAACGTATTTTCAAAGTCTTTCATAGGTAACCACCATGTGGCATTGGACAAGCTCTTTCCAATAGTTCTCCTGACCCCTGAAAATTCCACTATAGGAGATCCTATTCCGAAAAAAATTAAAAAAAAAAACAAGGCAACCACTAAACCATATCCCTTATATTTCATTTTACTTAAAGTCATAAAGTTAATTCTCCTTTTTCTTTTAAGTATATTATCATAATCCTTTTTGTTAATCCATTTTTTTTCATAATGATAATGCTTCCCATCGAACATTCCACTATCATAATCTATAACTTCTGTATAGAGTTTTGATTTATCTAATGAACTTTCATTCAATTGTTTCTTTTTCCTTATAGCCACATCATCATGATTAGATATATCTTTTTTCTCGAACGCTTCATTATTTGGAAGCTCTTCTTTTATCCATACAGTATTTGAACGTTTTTTCTGTTTATGTTTTCCTAATAATCGGTAAGCTCTTTCAACTAATTTGCTATCAACATTGTATATCCCATCCAAAGTTTTATTTATTTTACTCTATATAACAACATAAATACATTATTTAAAAGAATAAATAATTTAATATAATAAAAAAAGTATTAATAATGATAAAAAAAAATAAAATAAGAATTATATAAATGTACATAAAATTATCATACTGCATAACTAGTAAAAAGGAATATCCACATTAAAAAATTAAAGGTAAAAATTTTAGTAAAGAAAAATAATTTAATTTTTTGGTCCTTAATATATTTTCCTAATATCATGGTATATTCAGTAAAAAAATAATTAACAATAATATAATATTTTTCCAAAGATAAAGGTTAATAAATTTAATAAAAAATTTCTTTTATTATTATTTTTAATTATTTCATAAAAAAAATAGTACCATAAATAAAATTATATTGCATAATACAATATAAACGAAGAAAGATAACACTAAATATTTATTATGAAATATTTATGTTACTGTTATTTATAAAAAACTAAATTTATTTAAAATAGAATGATTTAAATTCCTTTATATATGTTTAAAATATATAAGTTTATTATTTAATAGTACAGTAATTAAATAATATTTTATTAACTTATTTTGAAATAAAAAAAAATATATTACAATAATTCGAAATATACGATATATTAAAAATATAAAAACTACAAAATATAGATATATATGCTAATATGTATTAAAACATTAATTATTAATATTTATTATTGTTTTCTATACGTAGTTCTAATATATGTAAATTATATTTCGTTATATTTTGAACTTATAATAACTGAATGTTATTAATAATAAAAATAAATGAAAAATATTGTATTTAAAAAAAAAAAAATAACCTATATACAAATTATAATATATTCCATAATAAAAGAGCATCATTATAATGATAAATTATATATATTCTTAGAAACGAATTTTTTATTTTATTACATATTTTACTAAAATATTTATATAATAAAATATACAAACATTGTTAATAATTTATTTCTCTATCAAAAAATAAATAATGTTATAAATCAAGTATAATTGTATATATTTTATTATTACTTAATAGTAAATTAATAGATTTGTAGAATCACTATTTATTCATATAAGTAAATTAGTATTTATATTTATACATACAAAAAAAAATTTTAATATTAAAATTGATAAACATAGATTTGATGCAATAACAATAAAACCGAGAATATTTCAAATGAAACAGATTTTAAAATAAATGTTACATACAACATTTTTACTTAACTAATATAATAAAATGATAAAAATTATCAATAAAATGATTCATCCTTTCTTTCAATGATTTCTCTGATGAATATTTTATAAGGAATTTATAATTTTCTTTATTGTTTTATAATCATATAATATATATAGCATATGTTAAAAAAGAAAATACAATAAAAACTTAATTTAATTGAGCAAAGATTTTTACATAAAATATATATGTAGAAGCAATAAGATTATATATCTTGACATTTCATTAATTTATCGTTTTTAACACATTAACCGTCAGTTAAAGAATTACTATAAGAGCTATAAATTATTTTGAACATATAAAAAAATATCATAATAATTTTTTCTAAAAGAACATAGTTTATTAAAAAAGAATAGAATATTAATAATTTTAAAAAGAATTTTTAAATTAAAAAAATAATATCACAGAATTTAGCATAATTATATTTTTATTCCAACTATAAATGGAATTATAATTTCATGGAAAAAAAATTTTATTCAGTATTCCTTAAAAATTCTATTATTCAATTATACGATAATTGGATTTTTAAAACTACCACCTGAATCCTTTGTGTTTTTATATAATAAAGGAAGCATTTATGAACCATTTCTTCTTTTTTTAATGTATTTAGTTTATCCCTTGTATACACCTATATCATAACTGAATTTGTGCTAATATATATTCACATTAATATTTAATCTATTTACACTAAATCGCCATATAATATTAAGTGTTCATATTTTATTAAAACTCTTTTTTATTATTATAATATTAATTTTCTAAACGATTAGGATAGTAATAATATTAGCAATATATTTTCCACGGCAATATTTTTTTAAAAAAATAATAAAAATCAATTAAAAATGTTCTACAAAAATTTTATTTCTTAATTGATTTATTTCTTAGTAGTATTGTAAATTTCATGATACAGTTTATTACATATATTTATTATACTATTATAAAAGGATAAACTAATTCATGCATGCAAAAATTTTATAATATAATTAATATATTAATTGTACATTCATATACATATTTATTTCTACACTACACGTAATAATTTAATATTCAGTTATATGCGCCCCCTTAATGTATATATATTTTTTTAATTGATACACTACATAAAGAAGATATTAATTATACGCATTTTTTACACGTGATTACGCGAACTTAAGTAACATAAAACAAAAATTCTAATAAAATTGGAATATTTTAATTATATTTTTATAATTTATATCATATAATTATAACATTGCTAATTTTTCAGAAAATATCCTTTATTAATGTATTATTCAAAACTTATATTATTCTATATTATATAATTCTTTCATAGGTGTATTAATTCGATATCTTTTGCCGTTAATTTATATCTATTGCAATGTATATATTATGAACGTCAGCCTTAATATATTTCATATACAATATGACGTTACCGTTATATATGATATTATTCTAATATCATATTTAACATTAGATATATAAACATATGGTATCTATAGATATTTTTGTAAAGGAAAATTTACACGTCATCTTACTTACACATTTGTTAATAAGCTATAATTTCCTTTCTATAAATGTTACGATATATATTTGATATCTTTTATTATCAACTTGTATTAATCTACTATCCAGTATTTACACGTAGTAATCTTCCATATAAAATATTTGTACATATTACATTTTCCAAATTACATGTTAAAATACAATGTATAATACACTATTCCATTTCTGAAATATACGTTAACATAAATATATCTATTTATTACATATATTCTTGTTAAGCTTTTATTGATATACTAATTCATATATTTTTTTTCATCTTTTATTATTACGCGTTTTAGTTTATTTATATACATTCTTTACATTTTTTAGTTTTTCGAGTATCACGTTTTTACAAAAAGTATAAATTATAACGCTATTACATAATCGAAGGATATCTTAAAATAATTTAGAATTCTTATCCATTATTTTAATGCATATTAGGTAATAAATAAGAGTTCATTGTATTCATTCATTTTTATTGAATTTTTATATAAGAAAAAAAGTACTTTAATACATTTCAAATTATATACTAATGCATGTATAATAACTGCTATTATAAATATTACTATATTAATTAAATTATTATTAAGATATTAAAAAATATTTTGATGAAATTTATAAATTACATAGTCAATATTTCCATCTTGGGAACACAAAATAAATAACAAATAATAAGGCTTTATGTAATGACATGCATTTACACAACTTTCATCTAAGAACCTTTGAATATTATTAGTTAATAATTCCTTAAAAATTTTAAAAAAATCTTTTTAATTCTCCATATCTAAAAATTTATGTTCATTTATAAATATAGGTGTTAGTAAAATATCTAATATTTCAGTGAATATGTGATACTACAATATTACCAACTGTACACGTACATGAGGAATTTTTTACATTGATCTAAAATACATTTAAAAACCTTTTATAAAAATAGATAGATTAAGTGAAATTAAAAAAATATTTATTAGTTTGCGTATATATATTTAATCATGAAAATTTTAATATATATATAAAGAATATGAAGAAAAACTTACAGAAAAAAAAATTATACAGTAAAATTTCTATAATGATACACATTATAATCCATTAAAAATTGAATACGTCTAGAAACCTTAAACATCTATGTTATTTTTTCTTAAAAATGCCTTGTGATTAATATAGCTGTTTCTATTATAAACAGTAATTTTCTTTTATAATTTTTTGCAATATATATTTATATATATGATATAATATAGTTATTTCTTATAAATATATAATATATATATATAATTTAATATATTAATATTTTCAGCAATTTTTAATATTATATAAAAAATAAAATTAAATGTGGAATATATATAGAACATTTTATTCTAACGTATACTCTTGTAATTCCAATACAATTGAATTAAAGTAAATTCTTAATAAGCAATGCATTAAGTTTGTATAGATGTTATTTAGATGTAATAAATCAAAATTTTCAAAAATAGAATTTATCTGTAATTAATTCATTATTTAAAACCATACTATTTTACGAAATATTTATATTTTCATATATAAAATATTCAATAATTTAAACATATAATAAAAACGTTTTTGTATAAAACATGTATTGTAATACATTTATTATAATAACATATGTAATTAAAATTAATTAAATTTTATATTTGGAAACTCTCCAAAAATAAATATGCTCTTTTTTTTTTAAATACAAAAAAAGATATGTACAAACAATTTGGAGCAGATAGTACATTTTTTTAAGGCACAAAATTATCGTTTCAGACTAAATGAACGTAAAAGAAACAAAAACAAATTACTTCCACCTATTAAGATTTACAACATGAAATTTACTGATAATTTATATAAATAATATTAAATTTACTTTTTTATATGAAATTTATGGAACATTCATATATTTCGTATATAAATACATTTACGTACACGTATAATTATTATGCCAAATATATTAAGATTAAACAACTCCTTAAAATATAAATTTAAAAATAAAAGTTTCAAATTCAATAAATATTAAAAATACAAATTTTTTTATATTATATGAAAGTAGTTATGTGTATGTATTTAGTATTATATATATTTTGTAACTCTATGTATTTCTCTTCTATGTTCAATATTTTTAAGGGTGCAGCAAATGTTCTTATTTCATATTAAATGTATTTCTTATAAAAGGCATTAACAATATTATAATAAATTTTAGAATTATTTTTCTTTACTTTTTCATATTTTGCAATTTTTATAGAAATGTAAATAAAACCTAATATATTAAAAACCGCCAAAGATATTATAAATATTGGAATTCCATAGTATAGAGCATTTGATAAAACTTTAGTCGTTGTTTTTGCATCTCCAGTATCATATAATGCAACTAAAGCAAGAAGTATTATAAAAAGAGCTAATCCTGTCAAAAAAAACTAAATACGGTAGCGATATACCTAAATCAACCTTTCTATTTACCATTTTTCTTGCAGTAATTTTATTAATATCCAAGTTATTTTTTATTATATCTATGGGACCTAAATAATTGAATAACTTTTTTTCAAAAAATGCATCGATTCTATTAAGAATATTTTTTTTTCTCTTAAGTAACATATTGCTTCTTTCTTTTTTTAACGAAATATCTTTTACTTTATCTCTTTCTGATTTAGAGCCTCCGCTATTATCATATATATAATTCCTATTATCCATTAATTTAAAGTCACCTTGGTCACATGATGTATCTTCAAATGATTTTACAACCAACGAACTCCCTGATAGTAGTCTATTAGTTCTTAAACATGAATAGCCATATAGTGGGTATTTCTTATCTATTGATTTGCCACAGTTAGACTAAATAAGAGAACATAAACATTTATAATATACAAGTATATATATTTCGAAACCAAGTAAATGTTATTGTTAAATATAAAATTTAGAAACAAAATAAATAATACGAAGTAATATTATAGTACCACATTATTGTAACAATGCCAGATACAAATTAAAAAAGAATATGTAAGCATTTTAATAAAAATGAGGGCCTTAATACTTGCTACTAGTGTGCACATTAATACTATTATATGATAGGTAATAAACATATTAATTATATTTTACATCCAGCAAATTATTAAGGAAATCATTTAAATTATTTTTGATTTTTCCCCATTTTATTTTATTTTAAACATAATAGTTTTTATTAATATATAACTTACATTAAAAATTACACATTAAAAATAAAATTAAAATTTATTTATAATAATTACAACGTAGAATTTATTATATTAAAAATAAAATAATATAATATAATATAAAGAAGAATATTAGATAAGACAATATAAAATAAAAAATTATTCAATCATTAAAACTACTTTATTAATTAATTAAAAGAAAACATAAAACGTATAAACATATACTTTTATATATTCTGAAGTTAAATATGCACTTTTACATTGTTTCCAAAAAATAATTCTAATTTTATACACTTTTCTTTAGCGTTTCCTTCTATAGATAAATAATATTAAATATTGGTAGCAGTAAATATAATAAAAAAAGATATGAAGTTATGAAATATACATTTTATGTAATAAAATGTATATTAGTATTTAAGTAAAAAAATACATTTTTTTTTATAAACTATTATGTATTAAAATAAAATTCTTAGTTACAAAATATTGTATGAATATAAGTATCTATTTTTAAAAGTATTACTTTATGACCGCTATGTTTTTGTACAGTAATTTTACAATATAATAATTTATATCTAAATCAGAGCAGAATTTATTACTATTTAATGGAATATTTATAAATACTTTATTATATTTGTTCCTTATAAATATCTGAATAACCATATATATATACAGAAATATTGATATAAAACAAAAATATGAGGTAACAAGGAATTTAGAATAAAAACATTGCATGCAATTCAATAATTTCAAATATATATACATCCTAATATTATTACAAATGAAAGCAACAAAAATAATATATGTATAAGGATGATATCTTTATTATTTATGAATACAAAAAAAATATTATTTTTTCTAACGAAAAATAAAGAAATAATTCATAATATATTATATTTTTAAAAACTTTGTTTTTAAGAAATACAAACATTTATTATTTTCATATTATATAAAAATTTTTTAAAACAAGAAAATATTTTTACATTCTTATAAATTTACTCGTACATTTAGAATAGATGTGATAATCACATTTGTTGTACTTAAAATATTACAGATTGAACAAAAAAAAAAGACAAATAAAGTTTATCTATATATGATAACAGAATTAAAAGAAAAAAATTAAAAATTAAAAAAAAAAAAATTTATTTCCGTATGTTAACAGAATTAAAAGAAAAAAATTAAAAATTAAAAAAAAAAAAATTTTATTTACATATGTTAGTAAAATTAAAAGAAAAACATTAAAAAATTAAAAAAAATAAAAAAATAATTATTTTACAATTAAAATAATGTTTTTGAATTACTAAATTAAGTTGTAAAAATTGATATACTATATTTTTATTCCATTCCATTTTGTGTATATGTTGAGACATTATACATGACATTTCTTTGCTATACTTTGAACATTTTTATCATTTTATCCACAAATATTAAAGAGTTAAACAAAATTTTTTATATAAGAAAAGTTTTGATACATAACATTTCGTAAAAAGAGTATAATACAAGTTATAAAAAAATAAATTAAAAAAACTATTAATTTTTATGTTATACAATAAATATTGTGTGTTAATTTTATCATATGCTCAAAACTTTTGGTGAATATTCATTTTTCTTAAATTTTTTTTTTTTCATATATATTTTTCTCTAAAAATATAGTTAATTTTTTTTTGATATTGAAATATTGAATAATAAAAATGTGTTTATATAATAAAAGATAATGCAACTTTATTTAATAATTTATTTATAACAGTGTTAACGTAAAAATGTAATATATAATTTTCTAAGAACGCTGAGCTCAGTACGCATATATCATATTTATTTTTTCATATTGATTTTTTTTTTATACAATTAATTATATTTAAATTTCGAATGATGAACATTTTTTAAATTATTGTATTCCTTACAGTTATATTATTCTAACAAAATTAACATATTATAATAATAAAATATTTCAATGACACGTTAAATATATGCAATTTACCTTCTGTGGGTATTTAATGCATGTATTATATGATATAATGATTGAACATGCCTTAAATTTGTTTTATAGTTTTAAAAAAATTGTTATCTGAATGGAATCTTTGTTTCATTCAAAATATAATGTTAAATAAAAAAATATATATTTTTTTTTTATTGGTAGCAAAAATTCATTGCTTATGGATGATAATATAACATATAATTGTAATTAAATATATATGTCTTATTATGAAAGTAACTATTCTGAATTTTAATTTATAATATAAATCATGATTATATTTTGAGGATTTCATAGGGATATATTTTTATGAGCTATTTTTCTCATTATTAATAGATTTAATAAATTCAAAGATTCATACATATTTCTATATTAAATACACATAAAATATCTCTCTTATATTATAAGTTTTAGCAAAGCATACAATGTAGTCATTGCATAATATCATGTGTATAAGCGTAATAAATAAAATTGTACTTTCAATACATTTTTGAAACTCATGGTTATCTAGAACTTTATATTATTGTTAAACATCAAAGTTTTATTTTTTTACTTAAGAGATATAATATTAGTTTATGTTATATTTAAAAAAAGCCAAATAAAAATATCATCTATAAATAATTTTCACATTTTCGAGAAATATAAAATTCCCTCTTTAGAAGTTATACATACATTATATGAATAGTACTATTCTATGTATATATTCCTGTGTTTCTACTGTAAATATAAATATATATATATATATATATATACATTAATCCGTACATTTATTTATGGAAACCCTTAATAATTTTTGTTAACTCATGATTTGACATCCTTTTTGGTTCTCAATTCTTGTGAACATGTCTTTTATAATAATAGTTTATGTTTCTACTTATTACTTATATTATGTAATATTGGAATATATAATTTTATTAATTTCAGTATTTTTTTTAAAATAAATGGTAATAATATATATATGTATATATATTTTAAGCTAAAATTTTATATTCGTATTGTTTCCTAAATTAACAGTTTTACAATTATATTTAATATAAATCTACTAGGTATTTTCACCATGTAATTACTAGTAATAAATCTACTAAAAATATTTGACCACACATTTTTATAGTTCAATTATACAAGAATACGAGTAAAATTTCTATCTCCATCTATGTGCCTATTTACAATGACATGTTTTTCATTTTACTCTATCACTTTATAAATATTAACTATATATTAATTAATTAATTAACTTCATAATATATTTAATTTATTAATATAGAACACAATTTACATACGTTTAAATAATATATAGTTAACAAAGAAAGAAAGTTAGATTAATTGATTCTCTTGCCATAAAATGTAAATTTCAATATATATATAGAACAAACGTGGAACAAACCTAAAAGAACAAATTCTACTTACTAAACATTCATTCTCTAATACATAAATGTTATTGAAATAACACATAGTAAAACTATTAAAACAAGGAAAACGTGACATTCTATGTTACATATATATAATCTAACCTAATATTAACCAAAAATTGTAAAGTATAATATGTAACATAAAGTAATAATATTAGTAACTTAATTGAAGTATAATAAAAATATAAAAATAAAAATAATAATTTTTATCTTTTATCTATTATTTAAAATGCCATGAATATAGTATACCTTTTCGTATCTTACATTATATTTTACTTATTAATTAAAGCATTTGATATTTACAAGAACACAGCAAGATAAATTAAAGAAATAGTAATTATCATATACATTATTTGAAATTACTCATATGATCTAATCTATGAAGTTTCATTAGTTCCTTTTTTAATATATATTCTTATCTGTTATAAAAAGAGTTTATATTTTAAGTAAAGTTATGTATATGATGTTACCGCTCATAATACTTGAAATTCACTTTTTATGTGTAATTAAACAAAACAAAAACAACAAAAAAAAAAAAATTATAAGTTATAATGCAACTACATTCATTCATCTCATTTTACTAAAATAAGACACATTTATTTGTAGTTTAAAACAAATAATGTATTTCTTTAATAATATCATCAAATAATCATCTAAGATAATAACACATTAAAAATAAGAATGTTATTTACAGATAAATATATAAATTAACACAAAATTTTAACGAATTTACCTGAATTATTCTCTTGATTATTAATTTTAACACAAAAAAATATATATTTCATGAAAATATAGTAATATACACAAATATTTATATGAACCATAATACTGCTTCAAGATGATATGCTATATTAAAATAAAACTTAAAAGCATTAAATTAATCAATTTCACAATATATTAAAGATTTATATTATTACATTTAAGAATCAAAAATGTTACTCGCATTCTGGTGAATATATAAAATCTAAGCAATTAAAGAATTATTTTTTATGTTTGCACATCTGTAATTCACAGATCTTAATTGTTATAAAAGACTATACATTAGGGAAATACAGATAATCTCTTTCATTCATTTTACTAATTTTACGTAATGAATTGTCATATTTTTTAATTTTTTTACAGGCAAAAGTAATCACTATAAAAACGAAAATACTCAATGTTAAAAACAATACTATAATTGCCGTTATTTCACTGGACCATTCAGGTAAACTTCCAAAATATTTTTTTATACACAAATAAAAAGTTATAGTAAATCCAACTACTACAAGCAACACAGGTAACCAAAGAATCAATAAATATTTATCAGTTCTCTTCTTGATTAATTTCCTTTTATTATCATTCATATCACCCCTAATATTATTTAGAAAAAACATATTATCTAGTATCCTTTTTTCAACATATAAATTTCCTCCAGTGTAAATAGATGATTTATCCTTTCTTGCTTGTTTATAGTCTTTGATATTATTTAATGAACATTCATTTCTTTTTTTATTTTTTCCTTCGGTTATTTTATCATTAAAAGTATCTTTCTCCTTGTATTCCCCAATATTTGGAATACTATAATTTAATAATATATTTTTTAAGTAATTTTCTTGTTTATAATTTTCTAGTAATCGATAATTTCTTGTATCTAATTTTTTATCGATGTTGTGCTCCAGCACTTATATTTTAAGCATACTCTAAAAACATAAATTAAATATTTATTATTTAAAAAAAGAAATAATTTGATTCTAATAAAGAGTACTAAAAGAGATAAAAACAAAAAAATACGAATAAAAAAATTATACTTAAATAACACTCTTATACCATATCATTGTAATAATGACATACCTGTGTTAAAAGGATAAACGTACTAATTTTAATAAAAAATTGAAACTTAACTTTTTGTTTCATCATATAGATTTTTAACATTGCAACATATATTTAAATAGGAAAAAATTAACTGTACTACAACAATATATTCTTAATGATAAAGGATGCTCTTATAATTTTTAAAAAAAATATTTTTGTTCATTATTTTTTCATAAGAACTCAACGAAACGAATAGAACTATAACGTTTTTTGTAACAAAAACAAAGAAAATAACTTCAAAAATATATTATAAAATTTTTACCATATTATCATTTACAAAAAACTAACTTTACTTAAAATAATACAATTTCAACTTATATTCATAAATATTCAAAATATATAATTTAATTATTAATATTGTAATTAAATAATTTTTGATTAATCCTTTTATAAATAAAATGTATGATCTATTAATAATTCAAAATATTGAAGCTATAGGAAGCGTAAAATTTCTAAAAAGTATTGTCTTAATTTTTCAGAGAATTATTAGTTTTTATAACGATTCATTCTAACAATTATAATTTTATATAAGCATTATATTTCTTAAGAACTGGTTATTATTTTTAAAAAATTTTAATTTTTATAACAATATAATAGTAGTAATAATACATGAAAAAAGAAATATTTTGTGCAACTTTTTGTATTATATTAATTATAAATCATTATTCTTACTATTTAAACAAAATATTCTTTTACATGCGAAAATATATTTAAAAAATCAAACTTACAACGTTACTACTATATCTGTTAATAATATTTTAAAGGAAAAACAAATATTTATTAATTTTTTCATCATAATTAAAAAAAAAAAAAACATTATTATGCTTCACTTGTGTCATTAAAATCAAATGAAAATTTTTATAATTTACCAACTTAATTATTTCGTTTTATTTTATTTTATTTTTCCTTTAATTAAATAAGTGTATTTATTATAAATATCAATATAACAAAAAAAAAAAAAAAAAAAATTGTATAAAAATTAGCATTACTATATATGTATTATTTAAAATTTAATATGGAGTTATCTTGACATTTAAAGGTATTATATAATATATAGTATTCATTATTGGTATCCATTTATTTATTTTATCATTTATATACAATTTACGTTTCTAATATATGTGACAAATTTAAAAAATTTATAATCCATATTTAACTTATAATATAAGTTTTAATACATTATATATTATATAAAATAAAATAGTATTAAATATTTACTTATATAATAAATTTAAGTTTTAGGTATATTCATTTTTTATAAACATGTTTTTCAGCCTTTTTCTCATTAATTATATATGTATTTGTTTAAATAACTATATTTTTTGTAAATTTAAGGTATTATTTGTAAAAAATTTTTTAAATTTTCTATAATATATTTAATTTTCTCCTTATTGAAAAAGCATATCGTAAGTGCTTTATGTTTTTTTATATATATAGTAGTATTCAATAACGTAATATTTTTCGAATTCAACTAAATATTCATAATTAATTTCGTTCATTCATCTAAGTATATCATTTATATTAATGTATTGTACCTTAAATAGTTGATATATTTAATGTTATATCCATACAATGCAATTCATTTTTGTTTCTTCAGAATTTTTTTCTAAGTAATTATACATATATATTTATTTTAAGAATTGAAATTTAGTTTATATTTATTCGATTTATACATAATCTTTTAATATTATTATTATAAAAATGCTACATCTTTTCGTTAATATACTTATAATTTAAACATAAATATATAATTATGATATTATATATTTTAAATAATATTTCATTTAAATATAATTTCATGGTTTTCTTCATATTCTTGTTATATTATTATTATACTAAGTTATTTATTTTTCTCTACGTTAGTTTATTATTGTCATTAATCTATATAATTTATAGAGTAACTAAAGCTTAAAAAAGATAACACTCATATAAACGAGTTATTAAACAAAAAAATATAACATCCTGCTAATTTTATCATTATTATCTATATGTCGTCATGGCAAAATTATTCATTTATTTAAACATTCACTCTCTATATATTTTATTTTTAATTTAAAATATTTTAATATACGTATAATTTTTACATAGATTAAATGCATTATATATTATACTTATAAATGTGGTCATATAATAAATCATACATAAAAATATAATATATTATTTTATTCATTTTCAGATGATAACATCCACTTACACCAAAATATTCTTCTCTTTAATTATATAAGTTACAATATAAAAAAGCATAGCTTTCGTAGTTTAATATAGTAGACAATACATATATGTCACTTCAATGAAATGAAAACTCGTATTTTCATTAAAAAAAAAAATAGACATATTTACTAAAAATTTAAAAAAAATAATATTTTTAATTGAACCAAAAAATAATAATATAAGAGATGGAAAAAAGTGAACACAAAAAATACTATTTCGTATAGTTTACATATAAATTAACGGATGAATTCTATAAAAGTATATGATTTGTTCTATTATATATGTATTATAACGTACAAATATATATTCCTCTTCAAATTTATTTAAATACTCAAAAGTGTATATTAAGAAATAACATATAATTACACTAAAGTTATACATTAAAATAAAAATTCAAAAAAACTTCAAATATTCAAATTAACAAAAAATATAAAAATATAATTTTTTAATGTTGTTTATTAAAAAATCAAAGTATAAATAGATGAATTATAAAAATATAAAAAATTATATGTACTTTAAATAAATATATAACTACGAGTATTGAAGTTATTATTTCATAATAATTACTTCTCTACAGAATCATATATATTTCTTACTATGCATTTTATATTTTTCTTAACTTAATTTTTTCGTATTTGTTAACCTTCTTATGGTGATATATAATCCCTAATATAAATAAAGGCACGAAATAAATTAGATGACCTAATAATCGTCTCAATACGCAATCTTTTGCTATTTCTGATGTGTTAGAGCACAGCCCACATGCATGCGATCCCCAAATTTTGCCTTGTTTTCAGAATACTTTGAAGTTCACTAACAAAGTTAGAATGGGCGACAATATATTACTCCCACTCCACAATGTCTAGTGGTCATTCTTTAAAACTAACTGAAATAAAAAACTGTCTTTTTCAGTAAATCTCAATGACATTTCTATTATAAGCACTCTTAATAACAACAATAACAATATTAGGGATGAATCAATTCGTAATCCGTATTTTTTACGTATAATTTTTTGGTAAACCAATCACTAATTTTCCTGTTGTTTTTAAGAAAATCTATATAATTAAGTTCTCTGAATTAATTTTTTCAAGAAAATAACTTTTTTTCCATATATACAAGGATTACTTTTCTTATCCAGTATTCATCCTTCCACATTCTTTAATAAAATTTCCATTTGACTGATTGTTTTTTAATTTTACACCCTTTTTAATTAATAGATATATATGTTTTATCGTGTATCCCATTATATTGTATTTCTTCATATAAACTTTCAATACATTATTCCTTGTTCTGTTTATATATTGCAAGATATCGATGAGATATTGTGTTTTATGAACTACTAAGGATGTACTTATCATCAAATAATTTTTTAAACGTTCTCTAGAAAAAAAAATATAATTATTTGATATTCAAAAACAAATAAATATTTTTATTCTAAAAGAATATTAATGAATATAAAACACAAAAAATACAAATAATTCAAATATGATAAAATTATATTATCATACCAGAGAAATAATAAAATGGGATGTCCAAGATAAAACGATAAATGTAACAATTATAATAAATAAGAATGCCTTAATATTTAGTCTCATGAAAAATATTTGTAATATTTGAACATATTCAGTAAAAAATATATTAATAATAATATAATATCCTTCATATGATAAATAATAATATACTATTTAATTTAGTTTCTATTATTTTATATTTTATCATAAAATATAAAATGTATAAAACTATAATATTTTAGCAATATGCACATAGAGAAATAAATTTAAAAATATGTTATAAATATTTTATTATAATAATATTTATAATAATATAATTTTAATTAGAATAATATAAATTGAATTATCAATAAATATTAAAAATATAAAATTTACTTAACATAAAAATAAAACAGTAATTAAATAGTATGTTCAATAATTCCTCTCAAAACAAAATAAAAAAATATATAACATTTTTGAATATTTCGAAATATTGACATTATATGGAAAATAGAACATATGGAATGTATGTGATTCATTGTTACATATATTAAGCGAATAATTACTAAGTTAAGTGATGTCTTCCTATTAATATTTTTAATTTTATAAACATATTTTAGAAATCATTATTATTGATAATAAAATATTAGTTATTATAATAGTATAATAATAGTAATAATAAATGCAGAATTCAATAATTTGTACAACTTTTTGTGATATATTAATTATAGCATAATAATTAGTTATTAGGTAAATATATGCATTATTTTGTGGTCTATAACTTGTTATAAAAATAAACTTTATAGCATTCTATCTAACCAATAGAAAAAAATATTTTAAAGATAATCATTGACACTTTAATATAAATTTTTAATAATATAATTTTTAATTAAGAGTAATTTATAGTCTTATATCTTAATATTTCGTAAATTTATCTACGTAATTTTTTTCCTTTTTTTAATATTAAATATACATGTAAAATATGTGGTAGTTTATGTCTAAGATATATTGAAATTAGAGTAAACGTACTTGAATAATGTGTTTTTTGCATTATTTCAGAAATCGAATTACTTAAGTATAATTATTATAAAATTACTTTTTGATAAATATTTACTTAAATATTTTAAAAGTATAACTAAAAAAAACAATTACATATATATATTAATAAAATAAGGTATATTTTAATTTATTGACAAAATATTATAATGCTAAAAATTAATAATATTCTACATGGAATTACTACTTTATATTAAAATTATACAATGAATTCTTGTCATTTCCAAGCATTAATCTGAAATATTAAGAAAGCCCTCCCTTATATACATACGTTTATTTTTAACGTAAATGCATAGTTTTATAAAATATTATAACTTTTAAAATTAACGAAAATAAAAAAAAACATTGGTTTTATTAAAATTCTCATTATCAATATTTCCATTTTTTTCATGAACAATAGCTCTTATATCCTAATGTCGTTTCCTCTAGTACCTAATTATATTTAGCAAAAAAAAAAATATATACACATGAATGGATTATATTATCAACTAAACAATATATCTTAAAATGGATATAAATATCATAATTAAAACATGTTTTTTAATATTATATTATAATTTTCATTTAATAATATAGGAATTAAAGTTCAATAAATGAGATATAATCATTATATTTACTTTCAATACAGTTGCATGGGAAATCTTATGTATTACAATTATTCAATTAAAACATGCACAAAAAAATTATGTAATTTTTTATATAGACCTAATTTAAAAGTATGTAATAAATAAAAGAAAGTATATATTTTTATTATCTATAAAAAAAAAAAATTATGCTTTTCTTTTAGTTACGTCTTATTTAAAAGTTTCACTGTATAAATATAAATGAATTAGTAATAGTTATAAAATATATATTTTTTTGAGTCTATAAAATAATATTAATTATTAATATATTTATATATGTAAGTAGGGAATATATATAAAAAATAAATTATTTATTATTATATAATTATAGAAAATATGTAGTTATCTTCATTAAACTTAACATAATTTAGATTTTTACAATCATATAATAGATTTTTAGAAATATACTATTATAAACGAAAAAAATATATAAAAAAAATACTATCTAATAATAACTGATTAAACTTTACACATTAATTTAATCTTTTAATAATATAAAAAAATAAATAAAATATAAAGCTTATTTATATAGAAATATCGAATATAATATATATTTAAATTATTTTACAAAATTTCATTAACAACAAGTTTAAGCACACTAATAAAATAAAAATATAGTTTTAGCTCTTAAGTTGTAAATATTTAGAATCCCTATTATATTAAAAAATTATAAATAACCAATAGTTAAAAAAAATATAATTATATTTTATATTCATAAATTCACATTTTTACTATGCAAAAAAAGAATAAAATGACTAATAAAATGTTTCTAAAAATAAATATATGTAATAATAGATTTATTTTAATGTTTATTTTATAAAATAAAAGTTAAATATGTTTTTCGGTTTAACAATATATATATATTTATATTCTTCTTGATACAACAAAATACAATCAATTCGCATTGTTATTTACTAAACAAGACACATTTACATTTAATGTTATGCGAGTAATACATCCTTTTATGTATGCAGAAAATAATCATTGAAGAATGGAATAAACCTAATAAATAATTAAAATGGATTTTTATAGTAACGAATATAATTGCACTAACGATTTTAATGAAATTATATAAGTTTTTCTAATATATATTAATTTTAAGGAACATGCATATATTTTTCAGTTAAATATCCTTAAATACAAAAATATAAATGTTAACCATAATAATATGTTAATCTGAGAAAATACATTAAAATAAAAAATGAAAAACATTAAAACTGTTAAATTACCTAAAAAAATTAAAAGCTTATATTTTTACTGTTGGGGATCAAAAAAATCAGACACATGCAGGTAAATTTATAAAACCTAAGAATTTACAGATAAGCTTATTATTTATGTATATTCCTTATGGATTTATAGATTTTAACTGTTATAAAAGAATACCTTATTGAAAAAAAGATATGCTGTATTATGCATCTTACATTTTTCATATGTTAACATTACATATTTTACAATAATTATGAAGAGATAAATTATAGATAGCATAAAGATAAAAGTGTATATAAAGAATCTTATCATTATTATATGTAAGAAATTCAGTGACGGTATAAGTTAAAATTTTGCATCCATAGATTTTGATTTTATTAAAACAAATAATTCCATCCCAAGTAGTGCATAGAAGACCAATATAGAAAAAATCAATTTACAGTGAATATATATCACCCTTCGTAAATACTTAATCTAAATATTCCTAGAATTCTTAACTTTAATTATATAATATATTTTGTCCAACATTCTTTTTTTTAAATTTGAATATCTTTCTGTGTGTAAAGAAAATATATCTTTCCTAGCATGTTCATAACCTGCAATTTATAATAAATTTACACTTAAATTTTTATATTTTCCTCTGGTTATCTTTATATTATTAGATGTATCTTTTTTCTTGTAATCTCTAATTATGTAATTTCATCATTTAACAGTGAAATATTTGAAGTCCCTTACAGTTTATGTCTTGCAACTAATCTATAAGTTCTCGTATCTAAATTTCTATCAGAATTGTCATTTTCATCAAAAAAATTATTAATTTTACTCTAAAGAAAAGCAAATACTTACTATTTAATACATTAAAAAACTTAATGATTAGAAAACTATATGATAGAAAATAAAGGACAATGAATATGAATAATACAAATATACTAACATAATATTATAATGCCACATTACTGATAAATTAACATATCCAAGTTAAAATGATTAACATAGAAGTATTTAAAAATCAGAATGACTTAATTTTTTGTTCCATTATATTGAACTTTAATGTTATAATATATTCGTTAAAAAAAAATAAACAACAATATAATGTATTTCCGATTAGCAAGGATGCTATTTTTATTATTTTAATTTTTTTATAACTTTTTTTAAATTCTCACTAAAATGTAACAATAATGAATCCTAAATAATACTATAAGTAATGTAACTTAGTAAATATAATTAAAAATACTTATTATACTTCTATTTATAAAAAATTTAATATATTTATAATTAAATTAGAGTTCATTAATAAATATGTAAAATATATAAATTTATTACTTAATAATATAAAAATCAAATAATAGTATTCTTATAAACTGTTTTGAAAAAAAAATTATTTATCATGATTTCTAAATATGGTAATTGTTTATTTAAAATATAAAAAATATAAAAAGTAGATAATATAAACTACTATGTATTAAGTGTAATTACTAGTGACCATTATTTTTTTGTATTAGTTGATCTAATACATATAAAACTGTATTTTATTAAATTTATTTCTTATAAATGTTTTTATAAATATGAATAAAAAAATTAATATTTAAAAAAAGAAAATTTCTATTATACAAATTCTAATACATTCGGTAATCTCTAAATGAACATGAATTTTAAAATAAAATATAATATAATATATTATTGTGATTGAGATATTTCTCTTATTGCATAATTTAAGTAAATATTTATATTTTAAAAAGTTGATAAATTTTAATTCTTGTATCATAAATTTATATTATAATATATTTTTTATATTTTTCAATGCAATTTAATATTCCTAAATAATATATTTAGAAAGTTGTACATTCATATTTATTTCTATTTAATTCATATAAATTTTTACATATATGTATCAATATAAAAACAGAGAGAAATTAAAAACAAAATTGGTAAATATACATGACATGCAGAACAGTTAATATCAAGAATCATTTAATAGAAATATATACACAAATAAAAATTATATGTAGTATGTTTTTCGTTAATAAAAATATTTGAATAATATATTGAGCTTCACCAAAAATATTCATACATTATTTTTTATAATAAATACCTCAGAACAAACTCATAATTAATTTTGTACGTGTTATAAACACATACTTATGTATAACGTATTTCAAAAAACAAAAATTACAAATTAACTTAAATTAATAAAGATATACAAAAATTATATATAGTTAAATTAATATTATATATACAAATATTACTTTTACTTATGTATTATAACATCGTTAAATAGACTATTAAAAAATTAATGTATTTCCAAAATTTTGTTGTAATTATGTGAGAACCTTTTCATAATATTTACTACAAAAAAATTAATAAAATAAAAAAAAGGAAGAAAATTATTACATTTGTGATACATTATTTGAATAACAAAAGAAACAAAACAAAAATCAATAAAATAATATTATTATTCTATTACTATATATATATTTATTTATTTATATATTATGTAAGAAAATACATATTTAATGCACTTTCCATGATTCATTATATGATCATCTAATATTTGGACACATTTAGTAAATTTATAACAAAATAATACTTCATCAATTTTAATAATTAATAGAAAAACCTTTATAGATTTACGACATGATATATATTATAAACGTAAATATTTTCTGTATAATAAAATTTTCCTTAATAAATATATGTCTTGTAGCTTAAAAAAATTTAGAAATATTCAATTAAAAATATTTTTTTTTTTCTATTATATAAATATTTATTTAAAATCGGTTTTATATACATTCAGTACTAAGTCACTATTTGCTTGATATTCCATATGATACATATATAAAATAAGTATCATATATGCTGATAACCAATATTTAATCGCCTCTTTCATGAAATTATACTAGCAGCATTTAAACCATGGTGCATTAAATTATTCATATATGCTTGATTAATACAACTGTTATTTTTTTACTTTGTATATTCTTGTAAAAGTATGATTAAAAAAATGAAGTGATCTAATATGTAAATTAATATTAAAATAAATATGTAAAACACTTAATAAATTATTATATTCTTTTAGGGAAACCAAATTATATATAGTTAATCAATATACTAATATTTAAGGTATCATTTATTTTTAATTATATAAAAGAAAAAACTTAAAACATACCATTGATCACTGCAATAGTTAATAATGAAATACATTAAATAGCTTATGTTAATATATTTCATATTTCTAAAGAAACAGGTTAATTAACATTTCCTCTATATCATATTTCATTCTTTTTCCTTGTTTTTTCTGAACTGTATTTAACCTGATAATCTATAGATTTAAGTTTTATTATCACTATAAATTATTTCACTAGATCGTTAATAGAATATATCATGTTGATTTAAAACATATTTTTTACAGGGATTATATATTTCATTATGTTTAAAAAAATCCTTATAAGCATCTTCACAATGATCATCATTATGTAATAATGACAGGAACCCTCTATACAATTTATAAATATGTGTAATATTCCTAAAAACACATTTCATTCTTGTTATTAAAAATCAATTTTACTTTAAATAAAACGAAAATTTGTAAAATAGTTAAACAACACATTTTCATCTCTCATTTCATACAATCCATAGAAATTTCTTCCTCTAAAATAAAGAAACAATTATATATATTGAATCCTTCTCTAGTACAACATGATAAAATGAATGAAATTCTACATAACTGTGTCAAAATAATTATAATCTGAAATATTAATAAATATTTCCTTTATTTTTTAACTTATACATTGCTTTAAATATAAACAACTGCTATGATTTCTTATATTGTTTATTTCATATATTAGACTTGAATTTCTTTTTATTTTGTTACATATTTCTTTGATATCCTTTTGCTACGGTTATAATAAATTTAACGTACAAAACATGACTACTGTTATGAGCACTAAAATTGAATACATCAAATTATTTATATATTTGGTAAATTTTTGGATCTCCTAAAATTTTACTATAAAAAATGTTCAAAAATAAAAAAGGCATTATGGATATTCTCAAATAATATCTTCAGAAAAATAAACTTTTCATTAACGTTTGTCTTGTTTTTGCTTGAATAACAAAAATATAATATTCATAAAATATTCTCTTAATAGTACTTTTAACTAAAATATGAATACACCACAATTCATTCGACTTTATTAGTTACACTTCAATTTCAGATATAAAAATTAATTGATATAACAGAGTATATTACTATATATGTTACTAAATATATAATATAACAACATGCAGTTTATGGATTATATACGTTTATGTTAATTTTAAAAATAATAATTATTACTAAATAACTTTTATAATTTCTTTTTATATTTACCTATAATAGAGGTTTTAGTATCAAAGAAAATAAATATTTTAAATTATCAAAAGAATAATGTAAAAATTATGGGAATAATATGTCGTGTAATATGTAAAAATATATTCCCAAATTATTATTTTTAAAAGATTTAATTTACTTGTACACGATTATATATGTAACGCATAACAATGAACGTCCTATTTTATTTTTTTTATACCCGAAAAATAAAAAAAGCTTAATGAATATTTTGTTATTTCCTATGGTACTAACAGTGTAGTTGCAAATAAAATTGAAAATATGTTGACTTAAAACGTATATAATTAACATATGTACTATATTACCAAAAAAAATTTGCACAAAATATTTTCTTTTTCATATAATCTATTTTAATTATAAAAATTTATATAGTCATAGATTACAGTTAAATTTCATTTTCCATTATTTCATTTATGGTTCTACTATTATAAAGTAACAACAATAAATAGTTATATTATATTCTTTTTAATAAAAAATTATAAAATTAAAAAAAAGCTTCTAAACGTTTTTTTTTGGAAGTTATTCTTTTGAAAATCTGCAAATTATATTTTTCTAACATAAATTAAAAATATATTTCATTAATTAACAACTTTATATTAATCTAATATTCTATAAAGTAGCTGAATATGTGAATGATTTTTTTTTTATTTAATATGTATTCATTAAATAGATTGTAATAACTTCATTATATAATTTCATATATATTCACACTGAAGTACTTATTAATAGCAATACTTAATATTTTACAAAATAGAGCAATACCCTAAAATTACTATAATTTGTTGCAAATTCAAAATTATAACACATACGTACAACAGTACATGCAATCTTTAAAAAGGCAATTTGCCTATAATATTTTTAATAAACACAAAATAATACGTATTTTTTTTTTTTTTTTATAAAAAGACCAATATCTTTTTCGTTAATATTAAAATGTGCATTACTGCAAGTTATATAAATTTTCCAAATCCGACAAAGTATATATAATTTCATTTTAAATGAATAATAATAGTAAAATATTTTTAAGATGTTAAATTTATATTAATAAAACGATTACAAGAGATATTTTTTCTTAAGTGACATAAGTTAGTTATTGAACTAATTTCAAGATTATTCAAGGTGAATATTGTATGCTTAGGAAATGAATATATTTTATTTCATAATTTATATAAAATACATGTAACTAAAGCCTTTAATAATTTCCAAGTAACTAATTAAAAATAATGGGTAAAAATTATAAATTTATGTAATGTAAAAGAAAATAGGTTTATTCTTAAATAATTTTTATTTCATTCATCTTTTAATTCCCTATTTATTTCATACAACACAATAATTCCACACCCATAAAAAAAATTACAGAAATAAGGTTTTTTAAATATGTGTATCTTAACTTCCTTATATTTTTTCTTTATGTATCACACTTTGATTAAAAGTATGTGAATATTATTACATTGCTAATAAACATAATTATTTACTACAATTAACGTACACATAATTAAATGAGTACTTTTATATATATATAATGTTTCAACTATTAGTTCCATAATTTTTAAAATGTCATGGTATAATTTTAAAGATAAGGTACCAAAATTTCATAATAATGAACATTTTATATTATTGCACACTATAAACTTTCTTATTGTCCTCCCTCATTAAAATAATATATTTACTTTAAATTTTAACTTTTTTCTTTTTTAACTTCTAAACATTATTAAAAAAAATTATAATATATTATATGGTAAAACATATAATGTTTGTTGTTCCACAACTATGCGTCAACTTATTCCCCCTTTAAGTATACAAAAAATTTTCTGTTAATTTGATTCTCCTATTAATTTCTCTGTGTTACTTAATTAATAAGTAAATTAACACAAGAAGATATGATTAAATTTAATTTATGTTTAAAACATATTAGATAAACATATGCATTCCTGAACATATTTTTATGCATAAAAGTCTTTACATTACACTAAATACATCATGCAACAGTAAATAAGCTTCCACATCAATAAAGGATATAAAAACTAAAAATAAAGGAATTACAAAGTAAATATTCAACAAAAATCTAAGCTTGTATTATTTTTCCATATTTCATGGTGATATTTTTCTTTCTTCTTCGTTCACTTGTATAATGTAAGTTTTCATTAAACTGAGGATAATATTATTTATATACAGTTACACATAACTATTTTATTGGCTTGTATTTCCCACTTGTCATTAAAAATACCAGGCTATTATTATATATATAGTATATTATTATATATATTAACTACAAATTTTTAGCTTCTTATTTAATAACTCATGGAAGTAAAAAATAGGACTTAAATCATATTCAAATTATGACACAAAAAATTAAGAAATACAAAAAGAACACTTTTGTAATTATTCCTTTATAAATAAATGCACAGTACATTTCTTATATATTTTACAGATGATAACAAACAAATATGCTGATAAATGTAATCAATGATTTAAGTTCTTATTTTAAAATATACGTGAATAATTTTCCAAAATAAAACGTTCAGCTCTAACAATTTCATTTTATAAATAAATACATTATCATAGAAAGTTCACAATCACACTGTTTTAAGTGAGATAAATCCATATAAAAAATTGCTATATATATATGCGTGTGCTAAACTTTATATAATAATAAAAGTAAGGGTATCATTAAAGCACTTATATATATATATATATATGCATACATGAATAGAAATTAAATAATAATATAAGCATTATTAAAAGAAATAAAAAAATATAAAGTATTTACTTGCATTTATACATTTTTTTCGGTTCTTTTACGAATTACTTACATAAGTTTAAAATATATACTTTGATTTTTCACCTTAACATGCAAAATATTACTGATGCGTATTAACGATTTATAAAGCCCTATTTTCTTTTTCATTTTTTTTTTTCGAACTTTTTATAAAGAGAGAACTATATTTTTTAAAATTATTAATTCTTTAATGACATGTACATTATTAAAAGAAACAAAAAAATAATTAATACAAACTTGCACTTATAATTTTTTTCGCAATTTTTATCAAAAAAATAAGCTAGTGCACAATATATTTATTCTCATATTTCAATTTAACACACAAAATTTTACCACTGGTTACTTAAAATATTATGAAACATTATATTTTTTTTTTTTTCCTAGCTCTTTGTATGCATAAAACTATTTTAAAATTATCCCAAGTTAAACATATGTTATGCATACTTTTTTTTTCAAAGGCACTTTCATAGAACCTCATTATGACGAACAAATAATAATAAATAAGAATATTTTCAATAACATTTTTATCTGCATGCTTGATACATATTAAAGTGATTTTTATTTATTAAAAAAAAAATCATATTCTTCTTTATCATAAAATTGTCATTTTTTATAAAGAACCCTATATATTTTTGCATATGTATCAGTGACCGACTTCTAAGCCAAATACAGAAAAACTATAACTTTACATTTTTATTATAATTATTGATTTAATTAAAATGTATAATACATTATTTTATATCACAATTAACTTTATAAAAAAATAAAAAAAAAACGAAATATATGCCATGAACTTGAAGAATAAACCCATGAATCATTAGAATATTCATATAAATATCCATTACAAATAATTCGACAAATCTACAAATATAAATTTCCATAAAGTATGGAGTTATTCCGGGGAAAATAACATGGGTTATATACAGCAACAGTATGATTAATATTAAAGCACACAAAAATAACAGTGGAGTTAAACTTTTATTATAGAGAAATAAGATAAAGAAAAATAAAATAAGAAAGTATATAATACATATATAACATTCTTGCACATCTAATAATCTAAAAAGTATTAAACATATAATACAAATTAGACAAAACATTATACGCGCTCTCATAAATGAGCGTTTTTAAAAGTTCAAATTATTATTAATTATTAATTATTAAAAGATTAATTTTAAAATCATAAATACAAAACATAAGGAGACGTATTAAAAATTAAATATTTTACTGTGTAGTATGTAGTGATATATATCACATCTATAATAAGAAAAATCAGAGTTATATGAATTATGTAATAAAATTAAATATATATATTTTTCAAAAAATAAACTGACATTTACATTTTAGTTAACATTGAAATTTAAATAACTCATAATCAAGCAAAAAAAAAAATTTTATATATTCCTAATAAGAAATATGCAAATGAAAAGTGAAAAAAATAAATTACAGAGAGAGATGTTCAAAAAAGTGGTGTTCACAAAATTGTTTTAAATTAGTTTGTGATCATGAATTATTACATTTAATACCATATATATTATACGTATAAATTGCATACATAATAGGAATATACCTATGTATATTCTTTGGAACATATATATTAAATATTCTTACACTACTCAAATTAGAAGATTTGCGATAATAATTTTTTAGAGCTTAACATAATATAGAATATTACTAATCTCAAAAAAATTTCAGATTATTAAATTTTCCATAAGATCTACAAAATTAATGAATATTTAAAAATTTGAACATAATACAAAATGTCGTTATATAAGATATTGTTCCAAAAAATAAACAAACTCCCTAAAAATTACCTATTGAAAATAACAATTAAAATACAAGACATAACAAAATAAGAGAAAAATATTTAATACTATTTAGTAATCTTTTTAATTTTTCTATAGTTTTTCATGCATAAAACTCTTACTTTCATTTTTATATTTCATTCCGATATGTAAATCTAATTTAATGGGTATATAATTTTACTTTTTTTATGAAATATGATATATATTTTATAAATATTCCATAATAAGGTTTTGCATTTTTTAAATATTCTACCATTGATATACCATGTTATATTTTCCCGCATTTTTAAAAATTTTGTTCTTATAATAAATTCTCTTCTTGATATAAAACGTTAGTAAAATTTTCAGTATTAGATCTTATCATAATATATTTGTCTGGTACTATATCATCAGTTAATTTTCGAAATTATTTATCATTCCCTTCAATATATTCTTCATTTTCCTAAACTTCTCCATCATCTATATAAAAAAATAGCATATCTCTTTCTATAGATTTATATAATATACTTAATGTATATATCTTACTACGTTCATTTTATATCAGATATCTAAATTAATATATTATTAATATTATTTATATTGTTTTTGTTGTCCGTTTATTAACGAAGAGAAGTACACTATTAAAATTAAAATACCCATTCGTTATTTAAAAAAAAATATGTTTATTTTTATATTAATAAAATTTCTTATTTTGAGTAAATAAATTTAAAAAAAAAAAAAAAATATATATATATATATATATATATATATATATATATATATATATATATATATATATAATACATTATTACATGAGTAATTGCTTTCTTGAATTAGAGATATATTTCTACGCTCATATTAAAACATTTAATATAAGAAGTTGGATTAAAACGTGGAAGAAGTTATAAACATTTTGTTGCTTATGTCACGTTTATAATGGGAAAAAATATCCTTCAATAATAAACATTTCGTCTGTATGGTTCATCTCACTATCACAATATTCATTGATTGTGTTTATTTTTAATTTTCATCATAATTAATACAATAAATAACAAAATAAAATGAAATATGTATCACTGAAATACACGCCTGTTTCTTTTTAATGTAAATATAAAATAATATTAATAATTTACATACATATTACTGTTATTCACAATGTGCGTAAAATAAAATATTTAAAAATATATTATAAGGATTCTCATGACTTAGTACAGCGGATCTTACATAGTTAAAGTAATATGCTATTACAGTTATCCACTAACTTGTTCCAAAAATACATGACTAATAAATTTCATATATATGTCTCTGTTAAAAGAAATACATGATTAATATAAAATACAAAAAATGAAATATAATTCCATTTCAAGAATTACAACTATAATAAAAATAGCTAATTTCAATATTATTCCTGAAACTACTCACAAGAGAGGTTTATAGACTTCATATAGAAAAAATGAATTATAAACCAAAAAAACAAAAAAACACATTTCATTTTACTTATTTATAATTTTATTATGATTTATTATATTTTATTATATTATATTTTTTGGGGGAGAGAAATTTTCTCAGTATAATTAGAACAATTTATAAAATACATACTTAAAGATTAAAGAATTTACCCTAAAAAACTAAAATCATTTTATTATAAAAAATGTACAAAAGTAAATACCTTCACAAAATATGAATTCAATGAATACATTATTTAAGATAATAATATATTACAACAGTATAAATAGTTTCCTTAATATTGAATACGTCCAAATTTTTCAGTTCCCTCAAAGGTAATATTATGTTCATACTACATAACACTTTCCATATTTTTATTATTTAGCATTATTTATCACAACATATGTATTATATTTTACTTTTTCTTATTCTTCATAGTTTTTATATACATATTCTGAAAAAATATCCAAAGCATATTTGATCCAGATGTATTTCCCGCATTCAATTTTCATTTGTACTCCTTCATTTTTATCTCTAATTAAAATTTATATTTACTTTATATTTATGTGTCTTCTTGACATATATAAAATAATGATTATATTCAATAAAAAAAAAAAAAAAAAAAAAAGTTTAAGAGAAAACTACCTTCTTTCTTTTAATATAAAAAAATATTTACATGACGTGAAAAATTTACTTCACGGTTTTTATTTTCAATTAAATCTATGACAATTTGTTATCTTAAATATTAAATGTATATGTTAATAGGACCTATATAATTTTACGTTAATAGTAAATTAACCATTACATAGTATAAACTAAAAAATTATATACTACAACGATTTTTTACACGTTATCGCATATATGATAAAAAAAAAAAAAAATCCTCTTCATTTAAAAATAATTATATTAATTACCCTGATATCATTTATTGAAATCTTACCACCAAAATTGTAACACTAAAACGTAAAATATAAACCCTCAACCTAAAAGGTATTACATTAAATGTGTTTTCCATAAGAAATGAATGAGTATATTATAAACTTGGCTATAAATTACCACTTATTCCTTATGTAAACCATCAATCCAGTAGAAGATTTTTTTTATAATTTTCTCATTTCCAGGCTCAACAACTATTTTATGATCCATTTTCTCTAACGTATGTAACTCCTTATTATCATTATTAAGTCTATTAAAAAATGATGACACACTTCTATAACGACATACACTGTCTTGTTTTGAGTGAACAAACAGTATAGGGATATCTTTAGGAATATGTTTCATATCATTTTCTAAATTATACATATCTGTTAAAAGTTCATAACCAAATATAACCGTTATACCCTTTTTGCTTCGAATTTTATCAAAATTTTGAACATCATTAACATATGAATACATTTTATAACGGTATATAGATAAAAGTCGAGCTGTCGGAAAAATTCTTGCAGCGCACTTTGATATTAACATAAAGATATAGTTAAATGCAAAGGACTTAGGTGATGGTAATTGATCAACAGAAATCATCCCATATAATGATATGCATCCTTTAATATTTAGGTTTGAAGTGTTATTATTATTTACTTTTCCTAATAGTTATAATATCCGTAATATAATGTTTCCTCCCATTGATAAACCAACTAAGTAAATAGAAAGTTTTTTATTATTACTATTACTATTATTATTGTTTTTATTTTTTTTTCCCTTCCTATTATCCCATTTTGTACAATCTACATAATCAACTATACTGGATGTTTCATGTATTTTATTAATAAATTGAATTACATCATGAACAAAATCATCAAATTTATTTATATTTAGACACAAATTGTTGCATCCATCAGATAATCTCCATGTCTTTGCAAATCTAAACCAAATATTGAATATCTATCATTGTTAAAATGTTCTATTCAACCGTCTTTATAAACATGAAAATTATTTTCATCTTTTAATAGAACCTTATCATTATTTACAATTTCGACGTTATGTTTTAAAAAGGACATTCTTGCATGTGATTGTAAACCATGAATTAATATATAATACCTATGACATTTCTTACAAGCCATCCATATGTTCTCAATAATAAACCATCCTTATTATAAAATGAATCAATTTTTGGCTGTCCATCTAATCTAATGAATGTCTTTTTTTCATTCTGTAATTCACATGCAGTCATTATAAAAAATTAAAAAATAAAATAAAACAATCATAAAAAACAAAATAACCATGAAGAAAAATGAAACAAAATAATATAAAGTAAAATAAAACATCATAATATAAAACTAAATAAAATACAACGGGATAAAATAGAACAAAATAAAATACAACAGAATAAAATAAAACAGAATAATATAATATAAAATGATATAAAATAATATAAAGCAAAATAAAATAAAAATACAAACACAGAATTATATCGAAAAATTTTAATTAAGAACAAATTTTCTTTATGACGCAATAATTAAAGCTAGCAAAAAAAAAAAATGCATTATGTAAAAATTCATAGAAAATATAATATATCCGTTATACATTGATTCGTTAAGAAATTCTTATAAAGTGAATTAAAAAAAAAAAAGCTATATATGTAATAATAATGGAAAATGAATTCCATTTTAATGAAGATAATAAATAAGAAGTCTGACAACTTAATAATTAATTATACAATATGCGGACATGCAACTCGTATAATGATATATATATATATATATATATATATATATATATATATATACATTTTTATTTATTTTTTTAATTAATCTCATAATATTCATAGTTATTTATTAATCCATATAAATGAAAAACATGATATTATTAATTTGGGCTACAAAAATATATTAATTATTGTAAAAGTTATAATATTTAAACTTTGTTATTATAACACAAATAATGGAAGTGATGTGCTTACTACAACATATGAACACAGGGAAATATAAAGTTAAAATATATTATTATTACTTTTAATAATTACTGTGTTATTTAAATTAATATTAATTGATTTTAATGAATACTATAAAGACGAACAATTACATACAACAGGCGAAATGAAAAATAACTAAAAATTAAAAAAATAGAATAGCACTAATATATGTATGTACGGAAGGGGTAATTATTTTATATAACTTATATCTAGTAATTAATGAATGGAATCTTCTATTTAAAATTCGAAATATTTTTAAGAAGTTACACTGTATTTTTGAGAGTGCATATTTCAATAATGCATACACAATTTTTGTACAGATTAACCAACGTGATAAAAATAAATGGAAATTTGATTTCTTACAGTTGAATTATTTGAACATTCCCACTATACTATTTGAGAAAATTTTTCAAAATGTTGTTTATTAAATACTATTTTAAGAATTATTTTCAAGTATTTTGAAGAGTAAATTTTATATTTAATAATATGGCTTATGAAATTAAACTACATAAAATTATTCTAGAATTGTAAATTTTTAGTATGAACAAATAAGGTACATTATTATGAATAATACTTTCCGTTTAAATAATTTTCTATTAAACATGGTTTTAGTTATATATAATTACAAAAAACAGAAAAGGCCTATTCACTTAAATTTCTTCGTACACACGTATGTATATATATATATATATATTCTTTATTCCCTTATATTTTGAACTGTATACAACTTTACAGTTGGATGTCTTTTATTTTATGGAATAATAATTAACGGCTGTTAAATAGTCCATAAATTTAATATATTGCAGTGATTTCATTCATAGCAAAAGATATTAATGATGAAAATAGATAGTTTATGTTTCATATTGTAGTTATCATATAAACTCTAATTATTAATATTTTTACTATTTACACAGTTTGATTAGATTATTATTTATCATACTTATATGATAAATATTCCCTCATTTTTTTTTTTTTTTCTTTTTGTTTTAATTCTAATATTATTGGTTTTACAAATTGATATTTTTTTATATGCTGACAGAATTTAATTTGTAATTTTTATAATTTTTTATTTGGTTACACATTACTACTACGATTAACTTCATTTATTTTCCCATTCATTAAAATTAATAATTAAGATTAATTTTCATTGTCTCGTTTATTCTTTCTCTATTATTATGCTTAATATTATTGTGAAAAATCCTCTGTTTATATTATTTTTGTTTTCTTTTTTTAAATATATATGTATAAACAACGAATTTGAAAAAGCTAGTTATTTAAATGACAAAACTACTCATATTTAAGGTTTATCCAGCTACCAATGTTCTTTATTTAAATAAAATATACTTCTGGGATGTTTAACTATGTATTAAAAGTAAATAGAAGTGTATGTATTTATAACTTCAATTTGTTAACATAAATTTATAAATATTATTTTAAAAAAATTATATATACAAATTATCTCTATTGATAAATGTGATTCCATATATATTTTTTAAAATATATTGACTTCTTATAAAATAATAATTTAACATGTAAATTATTCAGTGTAAATAATAATTTATATTAGAACTATATACACACATAGAAATGTTAAATATAATTTAAGAACAAATAAAATTTTTATATGTGTTGAATTTTTCCTCAAAGAACATAATATATATAAAACAATTATATTAGAGAACATGTTTATCGCTATTCTAATATTTATTAACAAAATTTTTACTCCTATATTTCATATATATAATTTTTATTATTTTATGTATATGCTATGTATGGTTCATGAAGAGAATTATTATTCCTTTATAGTAATATTATTTCAACTTTTCAAGTATTTTACTTCCACAATATCCTTAGCATTAATGAATTATTTGTTAACTAAATATAATGTCATAACGAATATTGTTGTTAAACGCAGTAATTGCTTAGTAAGGGAGACCAGATAAATCATTTAGTAATTAGAACTATTTGTTAATTTAATTTTTTTTTTTTTTCATACTAGTGTTATATTGATAATTCTAATAATATAACTTTTATTCATTTATCTTTTGTTTTATTATACCCCTTTTTGTGTTTATTCTTTGAATATCCAATAATTCATCAATAAAATTTTAAGAATAATGCTATTATTTTGTGTCTATTTGTTCTACAAAAATTCTCTCCTATATATGGTGTTTTCAATTTATTATCATTTTTATTATATAGCTGGTTGTATTTATCGTATACATCATAATGTCATCTTATAATTGCTTGTGATTAAAGTTTAAAATGTTCTTTCCATCAATCACTATCCTATATTTAATTTTGATGTAATACATAAATCTTTATATTATGTTTTTTACTAAGATATTTCTTATTTTTATATATTAGAAAATTAAATTATTATGAGAGGTATTTTTATTTAGATCAATATATAACATAGTATTTACTTTTTAATAATTTATTTCTAAATATTCACACTTAAATATTTTTTTTATTTTCTTTTTTTATATATTTTGTTACTATGTAATCCTTATACTTTCAACATATATTCTTATTAAATATCTAATAAATTTTGGGTCCAAATATTTTTCCCAAATCTATAATGATATTATATTCTTCCATTTTTGCCTTTAACAAATTATTTTTAATATTTACTACTGAATTATACAATGTGTACCTTATAAAAAGTAGCATCTATTAAATGAAAAAACAAAAAAAAAAAAAAGAAAAAGAAATAACAAAATAAAAGAATAGCTGCAACAAAGGAATATAATAAATAAATTTGTTTCTTTTTTATATATTTATTTATAGCTACACATAATGTTATTTATAAGGTTTAATTTTCGTGGATTATCAAAAATTATTTTACATAAAAATATTATTTGAAGCAACGGAAAAAATTCTATTTTAAGCATTATATAAATTATATATTTATTATTTTAATAAATACAATCAAGTAAAAGTATGTTTTAAGTTATTTTCTTTCAAACGTAATGCTAAATAAAGTAGTTATATTATTATATTTTTTAATGTATCATTATTCATATATGTAAACAAGGTGTAAATTACAAATCCAAGGTGTCTTTTCGTTAATTAAACTATATAAAAATAATGTTGTTAACCTTAATAAAAAGAAATAACAATTTTTTGTTACTACTTTTGCAAGTGTTCTTTTTATTATTTTCATTAAGTATATATCATTTATATAACAACTTTTATGTCAGATGATAAAATGAAAATAATTTTGTCAAAATATGAATTATTTTACAAGTCTTTGTCTAGAACAACAAAAATAAAAAAACATTATAATTAAAGATTTGTTTAAAAGTCACCACATAAATTTATAACGTATATATTATATGGAAACCTACCTTTTTATTCCATAAAGAAGTAAATAAAAAATTGTTTAAATTCATGGTTAAATATTGAATATTTTAAAGAAACATAAAATATGTTTATTCATTGTCAGAACTGCAACATATTTTCGTAGAATATTTTTAAGTTTTATCTTATTTATATGTCACAAGAAGAAACAATATATTGAATGTTTCATTGAATAAATTAATATATGAGATCAGTTTATATAAATTGTTTTAATTTTTAAAATAGAAGCTTCTAAAAATTGAAAAGCACAAAAATACCGAGCGAATCATTATATTCATTCTTTTGAAGAATAATCATTATATAAAAATTTGATTTAGATAATACTTACTAATAAAAATAAAAATGAAAATTTATGAGTTATTTAAAGTTCAAAGTTATATAATAATGCAGTGCTTTATAAATGAAAATAATCAATAAATTGCAATTTATTCATTAAATTAGGTTTTTTAACACCGAAAGTTATTTGTCTAACAAATTCCAGTTTTTACTATATTATTTAAAACAATTTGAAACTAACGATTTTGTTCAAATTTTTAAATGGAAAACCAAGTATACACTCATGAATATGTTTTAAATAAGAAAAAGTATAAAATACTCTTTTTTATCTACATGATAATAAAAAGGTTATGTGTAAATATATAATATCTACAACAAATTATATTCTTTAAAAAAAAAACGCATTAGACTATTATTTCCTTCAGGGTTATAACGTGAATATATTAAATATATGTTGCATAATTATTAGAAAAACTGAATATTATTTTTTCTACATACAATTATTATGGAGAAAATAAGAAAAATTAATCTTTTAAATTAACCTATTATATAAGATATACACGTTAAAGTTCAAAACTTGTAAAATAAAAAAAAATTTTAATACATAGTATTTTATTCATTCTTGATAATTATATGATATTCTTTAACTATATTCTATTCTTCTAATAAATTTGTTGTTAATTTATTATAGTAATATGAAAACAGGTAAAAAAATATATAATATAGCAAATAAAAAAAAGATCATAAATTTTCATTTCATAATGTAATAATTTTTAATCAGTTATACCGTAACATAAGCTTTTAATTGTTTTTAATTTAATTTTTATGTTCTTTTTTATTATAAAAAAAATTTTCCTACCTTTTAATATGTTATTAAACATTAAAAATACGCATTCTATTAATTATATAATTTTATTTTTTTTTAATATTTTATTCACTTTTTCTAATATTTTATTAACAAGGAAATTCATATAAAATATAATTAAGATGTTATAAGAATTTCTAGTTCTAATATTATTAATATTCGAATTCATGAATTTAAGGGAAATATATATGTAAAAAAAAATTTATTACTAAAATTTGTATTATTCATTTTAATCTTGATAAATATATAACATTAATTTACACAGCATAAATGTGTACAAAATTAAATATAACTGTATGTTTTATACGTTATATTTTTCATTAATTTTTTGAATATAAATTATTTAATACTATTATTGTATAATTTGTAAGTTATATTAATTAGATCATTCCTATCTATTACATTTTCTTTTTGTTACTACTGCTATAACAGGTACTGTATTAAAAAACATATTTATACTTCATAAAAATTTTTAAAATGTTCGTTTTACATAATTATAAATGATATATTTTAAAATATTAATTTTAAGGTAATTAATATATAATATTAACACCATTTATTTTATTTAAATTTTACTTTTTATTATATACATATTAACAACTTTTTTATTTATATATAGTGGATACACGTGTACTAACATATTTGCTCGTGTATACTTTTTTATATTTAATTCATTTTATATAATGTTATTTATAATATTTTTGCTACATTTACAATTCTATTAATTTAAATTATTTTATATTTATTAAATAATTATTTAAATTACTTTTTTTTAACAGATATTATATATTATATATATATATATAATTTTACATAGAATATTTACTAAAATATTTTTTAATTTGGTATATTTTAGTGTTTTTTCAAAATTATCACATAATAAAAAATAACTATAGAGATTTATTAAAGTTCACATATTGATATATTAAAAAAAAATATAAGAAATAAGAAAAATTATAGCCAAATTGATATTTAATATTATTAAAAAAATTTTACAGTTATCTATAAATTTTACTTTTATTCTCAAATATATTACATTTCTAAGTAAATTCTCCATGGTTGAAAAAAATAACAAATTATTTTTTATTATATTTGTTGGCTTCATTCTTTTAATATGTAACTTGAATTATTTTTATGAGGTAAGATATAAAAATTAAATTTAAGATTATTCTTTTCCTTTTAGTAGTTATTCTATTATATTTGCATTTTAATTTGAAAGCTTTATACATTTAGAAATAAATATATTTTTTTTAAATATTGAACATTTATATGAATTTTTAGATTGCAACCTTTGGTGAATCATGGAATAACAAAAAAGGAAAAAGAATTGTATTAAATGAAAGGACTAGCAGATTATTATTACGGGTAGAACCAAGAACTACTTCAAGACTAACACAGACGGGTTCCAAAAATATGGAACAAGATATATTAGAAGATGAAATTAATTTTTCACAATGTTCAAATGTAACATTAAATGATAGAATTTTTCCAAAAGAACCTAATGCCTTAGTGTATAATTACCATTTTAAAAAACCATCTTGTATGTCCGAATTTGATGATGATTTTGAACTATCAGATGTAACACTTAATGAATATGATAAGGATTTCAAATCACAATCGGATATATCTGAACCAGAATTATTTGACATATTGAAGTCTGATTCTGGTTTTAGCAAATATTCCAATATATTGGGTAATTGTAAATTTTTAAAAGATACAGATGCACATGTTAAATCAGAGTTAATAAATTCATCGAACTCTAATTATAATAACCATTATAAGGTAAAACCTAGAACTATATCTTCACGATTAAAAAAAATTATAAAGAAACATACGTTTCTATCCGTATTTATGTTAGTTACAATGTTATTTTTATTCTATAAAGTGGTAAATATTGGAACCCTAACAAATATATCCTGTTTCTTGGGCTTTTTTATAGCATTTTATTTTGGTTTTGTATTAATTAAAAATAGTAAAATGGCTAAAATTAAAAAAGCACAATATGATCTCAATAGATTTTGGAATAGAAAATGAAAAAAACTATTTGTAAAATTAATTGAATTTAATGTAAGTATTATTGTAAACCTAAAATTATATAAGCTTAGGAGTGAGTGTATAAAATTTTAATAAAAATATGATATATGACTTTTGTTTTCTCTTATTTTTTTTACACAATTTATATGATATAATTTGATATTCGTACTAAAGGTATATGGAGAATTTCTGTTTTAATTCCTTATGGAATTCATTAAATTTTGTAATTATTGAAATAAAATGTACTTACTAAACAATTTTTTTTTTGTTTTTTTATTTAATGTGTTTGTAAGATTAATAATCATATATTTATTAGTTATATTTGTGAGATAAAAGCACAATTTGTATTAATAAAATAAATTATATGTATTACATTCAGAAAATAAATTTTTATTTTTTGTTCTTTTAAAAACATATTTTAACCAGTAATTAAATTTTACTATTATTCTTATAAATCTAAATATATTAATGTTATTATTAACATTTATTAAGGCCCTATTTATGGTCTTCTTTTTTCTTGCTTATTTAAGGCAACTTATATATATAAGATTATTTTATTATAATTTAATAAATTCATCAATTTTCTTTAGTTTACCATCGTCATATATAATTATCATTTTATATATTTAAAAATACATTAATTTTATTATACAGAATTATTTATTTTTTGTCATATTTGTATCAGTTTCTAATTCAAATATTTGCTCACAATATAATAATACATGTTCTTTACTTTTTCACTTCTTCATTTTTTTACATAATATTATTCATAAAAACTTTCAACTATATATATTACATGCACACACACTAACATTTTTCTATTTATTCGAGAATTATATAAAACACAGAGATTCAATATTCATATATATATACATATATTTCCACATTCTGTTATAAAAAATTTGAACTTGTAGCACTAACAAGTATCCCTTCAGTAAAAATACAAATGTTAATTTTTTATTGCCTACAAGTTACATTTTGTTACGCCTTTAAAACATTATATCTGTTCACTTTTTTCTAATATTTGTTATTTAAAATATTTCTTCATATTTAATAAATATGTACACTCCTTACTTTATGCTTTGTAAATTTGTTTTTGTATAGAAGTAAATCTTGAGGTCAACATATATAACGTAAAATTTAATAAACTCATAAATTTAACATTTCGCATTGACAAATATTTAATTATCTATTTTAATATATACCATATCTACAATATCTTAATAATATAAGCGGAATGAACGAAATAAATTATATAGTTGAATTTTTTTTTTTTTTATCTCGTATATTTATTTTAAAGAAATTATTATGTATTTTTATTCTTATTTTCATTTACTATGTTACGTGAACACACACAAGATTAGTCCTAAAATATTTATTCTAAATGTATATAAAATTAAAATTTTATTTTCATTATTTATCCAATTATTTTATTATTAATTCAGTAAAAAAACAAAGAAAAAGGAAATTCTGTTTACAAATGTAATTAGAAATAATATATACTGAACTTGTGCATTTCATTCGTTGCATAGTAAAACTTCAACCTGCAGTGGCTAGTGTCTATATACAATAGTGAAATGGTAGATTTATATATTATGGAATATTTAAGAAATATAAGTTAAAATGATCCAAAAGGGCTATTATAAAAAGTTAAAACGGTTAAAGTTGCATAATTTAACATTTATAAATATAATTATTTAATCAGTATTTTAATTTTTCCTAATTAGTAACAAGAGTTAAAATATAATATTTATTCAAATAAAACATTTAACATATTATTATTGTACAAATGTTCAATCATTTAATAGCTAAGATGTGAAATATATTTATATTTAAATTTCATATCTTAATTTTTATTTAATTTCGCACATTTTTGTTTTACAAATAAACTTTTTATAAAGTATATAACATCTTGTTACCTTTTTTTAATTTTTTCTTCTTTTTATTTTATGTTATAGAAGTACTGGGAAAAAGTGTTAAAATTTTGTTAATAACATCTTATATATATCTATTTTAAGAGAATAAAAATTTATGGATAAACAGTTCTTAATTCTTAATAACCTAATTTTAGAACACATTTGTATAACATCATATAAACACTTGAAAAATAAATAGTAGTATCTATTAATTTTCTTGCTGCTTTACACTTCATTTTAATTATACTATCTAGTTTAAACCTTGCCTTTTGTTATTCGTATTTTATAACATATATAAACTCATAAAGATTCGTAGGATCATTAAGTGTATTACATATTTACTGAATATATTATACAAATAATGTAATGGGCATAAGGAAAAATATTATTTTATAAGAACTCTATGTGAATAACCATAAAAATTATTATAATTATTTAGTTATACTAACTCTAAAATTAACATACTATAAGAATGAAATGTTCTTTCATTAATGTAATGTCATATACTTCATTAGTTAATATATTAATTTTTAATTTTATAAACTTTTTAAATATATTCACCTCAGCATTGTAACAACTATAATAATAAAAACATAAATTATTATATCTAAATTAATTTAATTTATATTTATGTTCAGGCGATGTGTTTTTTTATTTCATAAATCTTTTTTTTAAATGTTTAATTAAATTGATATCCATTTTTATATTTCAAATACATAATAAATAAAAATAAGGATTAACGTATTTAATTTTGCCTCATTTAACTTAATAATATTAAATCATCGTTTACCTTTAGAATTTATGAATGTAATAATTTCGAAATGTAATATTTAATCCACATTATGGCTTTATTATATTGAACCCTACTCTAAGATTTTATAGTTTTCGACTGATTTATGGTTTACTACTTAGAATTCAGATTATGCCTTATAGTTTATACATAACAACTTCGTATATTATTTACATAAATTTGCACTTTTAATTTCTAAACATTTTAGCATTAAATAAATTTTTATAAAAATCTTACTTGTATATGTATCAGATTTATCATTTGTAGTGGAAAACAAAATTTTAAACAAATTTAAAAATTATAATTATTTATATCATAATACTCGCAAATTTTTAAAATTCACAATAACAATGATACTAAGATATATACAATTAAGTATTCTAAATGAGATATATTTGCATTATATTTTTAAAGAGATATCACCACATTTTGTTCTAAAACATTTTTATGGTTTAAAAATACATTTATATTATTGTAACATTTACCATATAATTATAATAAATATTTATAATTAAAAAGGATAAGTCATATAATTTAAGATTCATCCATTTAACTATAGTTATTCATCCTAAACAACAACAAAAACAAAAATAATGATAAACATGAATATACATATCTAACACACAATTAAAATTGGTAGTGAATTATTATAGGAACATTAAACGAAAAAGAATAAACAATATTCATTATCGTCTCCTTGTGTGTAAAATATAAATAACGCACAATTCTATTAAAATATAATGGAAGAAATTATGGACAAAGTATATCACATGAAAAGATTAAAATTTTTTAATGGCCTTTTAATTTTTTGTAAAGCTGTTATTATTACATATAATTTTAATTAATAATTCTTTATTTTATTTCTTGGTCAATTTTTTTTTTTTTTTATATAAAGCGTCAGTTACCTAATCTTTAATTCGTTCCTTATATTTAAGTTAAACAGTAATACTAAAACCCCTTCTAATCAATCTTAAATTTTTGTAACATAATATAAAATAACAAATAAGCAATCCCCAATACAATATTTGTTTTACCAACGAAATAACTAAATATAAATTCTTTATAACATTGTAAATATGTATACATGTATATATTGCATTTATTATATTACCTTTCTTTTTATATACAGTTAACACAACTTAATATTTTATATATTTACTGTATCCATATTTTTAAGAGGATTTTGTTTTTATTTTAAAAATTTTCATTTTCACTTTTTTTTTAATATTAAGTTTATCTTAATTCAATGTATTTTATAAACCCCAAATTATATATGAAATACTGTTAACCTTTTTTAAAAAAAATATAAGCTTTAACTTTATCACATATGATACAACAACAAAAAGGGAACTTTAAGTTAAAAAACAAATATGCAAATCATGTCCTAGTGGTCTTATATTTTTAACATAATATAGATATATATTTTATTTGACTTTTATATATTTATTATAAATAATATGGCTTATGAATGAAATAGAGCTTCTAAAATTATTATTATTGCCTTATTCTTTCAGTTTTTGCATCTATATATATTTTTTTTATTTTGAATAATTTTAAAAAAACATTATTTATCTTAAAACTTAAGAAATTTTTGAAAAGATTAAATAATTTTAAAGAAAAATATTTATTTTAAAATATTAATGTTTCCACATGATTTATTTATATGTATAAAATAATAAATTCGCTATTTTAATAATTTGCCCCGGACAACTTAATGTACAACATTAACTGACAATATAATATGACCGGAAATCATATATTCAATATTTATATGTATGTATGTTTTTTTTCTTTTCAACATTATTATAAACATTGTTGAATTTGAAAATGAAAAAACATAAAAACTATTTTTTTAACGTTTTGTTCTACTTTTTCAATTTAAAATTTATTTTTTATAATTGAACTATTTTAAATAGTTTTCTTATATATAAAATATTTCCTATAATGTTTTTAATGTATTTTTTTTTATGTTCTAAACCTTAAAAAACTTCATTGTAAATATATTTGAGATAGATCAATATAATAAAAATTTTGAAAATTTTGAAGTTACAAAAGAAAAAAAATTATTTAACTAAAAAACTTATGTCAAATAATTACAAATTATTCCTAATATGTAGCTAAACAATTTTTTATTAAAGTAACTATTTACCATCTTTAAAGAACCGATGGACGGAGGAAGAAATAAAATCTTTTTCATTAAAACCTTAGCTGCTTTTACGTATTTAATATGGCCTTGCATATATAAATATGAGGTAAGGAAAACTTAAAATTTTAGAATTTTTTTCATCTTATAATTTTTTTATATTTCCTTTTTAAAATGAATGTTTTATTTTTAAGTAAATAAATTTAATTTTTATAAATTGATTATATATATCTTAATTTTTAGTTCACGACTTTTTGTAAATCAATAGATAATAAAATTAGTAAAAACAAATCATTAAACGGAAGGGCAAGTAGATTATTATTTGAAAAAATAAAAGCTCACGACGAACAAGTGTATACTATTCTAAAAGATAAGATATTAGATATAAATAGAGATGCTAACAATTTTAAAGGACAATTAAAAAAAATAAAAACTGATAATAACATATTACATAAACCATATAAAAAATATACACATGATAATAATTATAAAGAACGACGAAGAGAAAGAAATTTTGATATTAACTTACTTCAAGAACCATATAAAAAATACACACATGATAATATTTTTGATGAACACATAAGAGAAAGAAATACTGATAATGATATTCTTAACGATTCATATAATAAATACACACATAATGATAGTTTTCAAAAATCATATAATTCTATAAATGCTTTTGACATTTTTAAACAAATCTACGATAAAGTTAGATATAGTCATAATTTTAAAAAATTATGTAAAAGATTAAATATTTATGATAAAATTAAAAAGACATGGAATATATACAAATTTTTACTTAATTCTGAAGAACCAAATATAGAACCTCAGTTCCATAGGAAAGATAAAAAATTAGATAATTCATCAAAAATTGATGATCACAATGATATTGATAAGGATGAGACAGCTGGTACATTAAAAAATTATAATGATGTAGATGAACGATTTCTGAAATTAAACAAACAAATGATTATTGCCATTAAATTCTTTAATTCATATATAAAACCAGTTTTAAAGTTTATACTTAAGTATATAAAGAAATATGATCGAATGTATGAAAAAGCAGTTATAAAGGTATTTACAAAATATCATATAACTCGTAGTGATAATGAAGGTATCATTTTAAAAAAAATAAAGAGTCATCTTATGGTAGTTTATCCAATTATATCATATAGTTTGTATACCATAGTGCTTCATTTACTCGATTACGATAGTTTTACTGTTGGTAGCACAGGAGCAATGCTTGCAGGTATTACAGTATACGTATTATATAAAAATATAAAATACTATAATATATGCAAAAATTACGGAACATACGAGGAAGTGATAACTTCATTAGGTTATCCCCTAACAACCAAAAAAAAAAAAAGGCATTTTTGGAATTTTTTTATTTGAAAATTCAATAATTTGTATATACCTAAAATTTCATGTATATTCATATGTGTACATTAACATCTAACATGTTCACAATATGTGAATTATATGCATTTTAATGTTTTATCAAAAAGAATATATTTAATATGATATCAGATTCTCCCTAGTATTTATTCATTCTTGGGATTTTAACGTCTTATTTAAATAATTAATTTTGCACATTTTTTACGTTAAAATATACCAATTTAAATATATTTTTTTCTTTTTTTGTTCATATATATTATGGATATTATAACCATTTTTTTTTTGTATTTTATTATAAACTTATGAAAATATTATTTTGTCTATTTATTCTACTAGAGTTTTTTTTTTTGTATATGACTTATAATATTTTAATTAAATATTATATACATAAATTTTTAATTACATTATTTTAATAAACAGTACAAATATTTATTTTATGTAAATACTTAGACATATATTTCATATATATGATACATTATTTAAAACAACTTTGCTTAACAAAACAAAAAACCTATGCATAAAACTATTTTAATTATGTATAAAAATATTTTTTTTAGCACTTTTTAGTTATTAGAAATATCATAAACAAGAACAAAAGTTTACTTTATTATACATATTTCCAGATACTCGAGAAATTAAATATATTGTACCTAATTACTTATATGATGTTATATTAAATAATAGCGTTAATTCATGTTCATTTATTAAACATCTATATTTACGATGCACCGTACTTTATTTTTCCCTTTATTATTTTGTCATTTTAGTGTAAAAAATTTCAGTCTATTTTATTAAATTTAATTTCCTATGCTTTTACTATTTCTTTTCATTTATGTATTACACAATACTAATGCGAATGTGTCTTAATTAGTACATTATATGTGTATTTTTCATATCATATAAATATGTATATATTTTTTTTTTCTTGTTCATATTATGCAACCATACATATATGTTCCTACGGAAAATTTACATCAAATTTATATATTAAAATATTCACTAAATATATTAAACGGTATGAAATACTTGAATAGCTAATGAACATTTTAAGAAACTCACTACCTAGGTAATATAATGTACACATTATTAAATATTTTTATATTTATAATAGTTTTTACTAGATGATAATTCTTTTGTATACACTTCATGATGTTACACATGCAAAAGATTAATAGTGAATAATTTTTATTATATATAATAATAGAAAAGTTAATGCATAATATTTATTCATATGAATCTACTTTATTAACAGATCACCCTATTTGTTTTACTAAACATGTAGCTGATGCAATGTTTTTGTATGCTTTTGAAGCACTAAATTTAACTATATCTGAGTTAGTACATAAAAGTAGAACATGTAATTTCATAAATAAACTAACCACTGAAAGTCAGGTCATTCAGAAGTTAAACATAATGTTTTAAATATTTTTAGAATGCAAACGACTGATTTATTCAATGTACTTATAAGATTGTAACAATATATTGAGTCTGTTTTGGGGAAATTTATTTCATAATCTTATTACTATGAAGAATAAATGGTACTACTGACAATTATAACATTAAGTATAAGACAACAATAAGCATATATGTGAGAATATTTTATAAAAATACTTGAAATATATACATTCTTTGTTTTGTGTTCTTAATAATTTGGTCTTTTTTTTTTAATTTTTTAAGTTATGATAACAGTTATATCTCATTAAAATAATAAAATGCACGTATTTACGACTAATGCCTAATTATTTATAATATTGAATAACATATATTTTACATATTTGTAATTTTTAGAGTATTCTTATTAATATTGTAGACTACGCATAATAATTATTAAAGTATCTATTAAAAAATTATCATACCCATATTACAATATATAATTTAGAAAACAACATTAAAAATACGCACATTTCATATATTAATTTAAATAAACAATATATTTAAAAGAGTAGCCATGAAATCAGAATAATTAAATTAAAGAAAAAAAAAAAATTTCACATTTAATTTGTAAAATAATACATTAATACTATTTCTCCAACATTTTTTTTTTTTTTTTGTTATATAGGTATTTCCTAAAAGATATATGTAATTAATATTTTTATAAGGGAATTAAAATACACTTATAATTATTGATAAAGACACTTATAGTAAGTATAAAATTAGATATTTATAAATTTATATGAATTTTATAATATATTTTTTTCCTGAATAAATTATTAGAAGTATAACAAGTGCAAATACATAAAATTGTTGGTAACACCTTTGTTAATTAAAAAGAAATAGTAAAGAATATATTACCTACGGTTTGAAAAATATATTTATGCTTATGTCACTGTTGCTTAATTATTTTTCTAAAAATTCATTTAGTTTTATCCTCTCATTATTGAAAATTGTTATAATTATTATATGCGAATTATCTCAAGTATTTTGTATATTTCTTAATAGTTTTCTGAATTAATATGAAAGTAGACAAAAAGAAAATATTAAACTTAAAAATCACAATAAAAAGTACTTACAATAATAAAAGAAAATGAGTTAAGCACAAATAAAGACTAATGATGAAAAACGTTGAATAAATTTAATATTTATAAAAAACAACGTTTAAGCTGTAAGGAGAATAGTACATAATTATGCATCTTGCGGTGAAAAAAATAAAAAAGTATTTATATATATATTTATATTTGGCCTTACTCTATTTTTCTTATTTTTAATATTTATTTTTTTTTTTTTCATGTATTTATTAACTTAACCATATTTATGAATTTCGAAAAAAAAAAGAATACCAATGGGAATTAAACGATAATATAATATTTTCAAATTTAATGCTTTTATATTTTTTCCCAGAATATTATTTAATTGAATTAAGGATCTTAAATATAAATAATTTAGTACACTTATAATGAACTTTAAAAATAATTTTGCTGCTGAGTTATAAAAAAAAAACAAAGTCTATTTTATATTCTACATAAAACTACTGTAACAATAAATATGTTGTCCTTTAAAATAATTTATTATATTATATTATATTTAATGATCAATTTGTTTTATTTTATGCAAAAAAAAAAAATACATTATATGTAAAAATATATATACATTATATTATTATATAATATTCATTTTAATGTATATTGTAATACATAAAATTATTGACTTATTTCCTTAATAATATTATTTTTTTCATTTTTTCCAGTATTATTTTTCTAAATAATTTTAAGAAATTTTATATATATTAATAATACTGTAATTTTTCAAAAGTTAACGTTAATTTTTAATTCAATTAGTGATTTATAAAATAATAAATTCCATGGTTTCAATATTTACATGTAAAAATTATACATTATTTATGGTATATCAATTTAATTCGCTAATACATCCAAATAAATAAAAGAAACACATTTATGTACATATATATATATATATATATATATATATATATATATATATATATGTATATATATATGTATTATATACTTATTGGACATAGTTTACATAGAGCATCATTTTTATTTTTATAAAATTATTTAGTTTTCTAGATAATTTTACATCTTTAATATTTATAAAACTTGGCATATTTAAAGTTATTTTGATTAATTCTTTTTTTGTTAATCAAGTACTAAAATATTTTTATTTTTTTATGTATTCTTTTATTTTATAATATAATATTATTCAAATGGCAAAATATTTTAAATATAATAAAAATACAAAGGCTTAAAATATATATATATTTAAATATATGTACATAAAGGAACTTTATTAATGCATAATACAAAGAAAAACTTTTAGATACATTTTATCTTATATATAACAGTGATTTAGCAACATTAAATAAATTCTATTTAGAAGTAAAAACTAAAATGTTCTTTTCAGTTAAAATTTTTGTGTTTACCCTTTTAATATGGACTTGGGAATACTCAAATAAGGTAAGATAAAGATTAGATATAAATTTTTTCTGTACCACATTATTTTGTCATATATTCTCTTTATAATGGACTTCAAGTTTATAGAACATATATTTTTTTTTTTTTTTTGAATATTTATCTTAATTTTTAGTCAACTAACTTTGGTAAAACGTGTGATAACAAAATTAGAAATAACAATGCATTACATTTAAGATTAAGCAGATTATTAAAAGATGAAGCAGAAGAAGCTGTGTTATTATATAAATCTTTAAAAGACTCAACAACAAATGTACTAGATGCAGATGATTATACCTTCAAAAAACGAATAAATACTTCAAAACATTATGATAACTCTGAAAAATCAACATACCCATTCAAATTCAGTGATAAACGTAAAAAACATAATGAGTTCAAAGTTGGAAAACATTCTGAAAAACAATCCAATCAATTAAAATTTAACGGTAATTTAAAAAAATCAGCAGATATAACAGAATACGATATTGACATTGGAGCATTCCCTGATATAGTAGAATGTTATAATTACTATAAAATGGGAAATATAGACACAAGTCGAATGCGCTTTGAAATGATGAAATATAATATTAAAGAAAAAGAACATTCTAGGCCAAGGTTAATTAATATTTTTAAAAAATTAGATAGACATATTGAATTGGGGATGTTGCGATTAATGAAATCAGAATATATTATTTGCGACGATGACTTAATTAAGGGAAAAAGTATATTCGGAAAAATATTATATTATATGAAAAAATATAGAATAATATCTCCACCACTTATCATCGTATTAGCTGTAATTATGCTTCTTATATTACATGTAAATGAAAAAATTATTGTTGCCCTTGCTTGTGTTGGTATTGCAGTGGTAATTTACTACATAATTAAACTTCGGAAATGCCAAAAAATAATTAGATTGTTTAAACAAATTAGAACCGATAATAAACATATGAAAAAATACCGCGATCCAAATAAAAGAAATTTATAAATCATTATATTTTTTATAATAATTTAAAAAAATATATGTTAAATATTCAGAAAAAAAAAAAAAAAGATGTGATTATAATATTTTTATAGTAACTGAGTTAATCTATTTTTCTTTTCTTTTTTTTCTTAAAAAATACTTATATTGGTTAGATTTTTCTATTTCCCCTAATATAAATAAGCTACATATGTTTTAACAAATTGTTTAGATTATCAATTTTTTATAAATTTCACTTCATTTCTAGAATTCGCTTCTTCAGAGATAACACATGTACTTACACTATAGTGTTTAATATCTATATTTCTCTATTTATGGTATGCACACATTTTATAATATAATTTCACCTTTATATGTTTTATTATTTTTTTATTCATTTTTTATATTTATATTATATTAGTTCTATTCATAATTTTATTTTTTTATTAATATTTATAAAGGTCTAACTATTATTCAGAGAATTCATCATACGATGAATATAATATGTACTAGTGTTCATCCTACGCCTGCCTATTATTCAAAATTAAGTCTATAAAATAAAAAAAAAAAAAGCTTTTTTAATTTTCTTCCCTTTTCCTGTATACATAATATTTTGCAGTTTTTCTATATTTCTTGGTGAATTAACAACTATGGTGAAAGCATACCTTAAAAAAAAAAAAAATGAAGAAAATAGTGTAAGAAATATAATCACAGTAATAAAATTTTAATGAAAAGACCCTTTTACAAATTGTTATATAATATTCATATATTTATATGAAATATTTATTTTTCTTTATATAAAAAGAATCAAATGAAAGAAAGAAAAAGAAAAAAAAAACCTTATATAAACCAGATAAAAAATTTTGAAATATATTGACAAAACTCAGTTGTTATTTCAATTTTCACATGTCACTGCTATTATGTTATGATTTTCCAATTATCAACAGTATGGTAGAAACATTTTAATACACACTAGAATATACGCAAAAAAAAATTTGCAGAATACAAAATTGTAATTGCATTTCAATACGTATATCCATTGTTACAAGATATCTGAAGGAATATTCCTTCCACACGTTTCAAAGTACGATTTCATTAAAAAAATGTGGAACTAAATGTTGTATTTATAATGTTAATAGACATGTACTGTACAGTTCAAACAAATGAACAGCATTTTCAATTCTTAAAATTAGAATAGTTTGAACGTTTGATTTTATCATATTCATGCTTCAAAATGTTTAACGGAAATTTTAATTTTCAAACAGATTATCCAAATTATTCACTCATAATTACGCTATCCATTAACAAAATTAGTTTTCTGTATTTAATATTTTCATGTTGTGTTTATAATTAAATATATAACTTATATATATATATTATACATCAGTTATATTGGGTTCTCCTAATGTATGTACTTTTTATTATAGTTATGCACAATTGATTTGCTAAGATATATATATTAAAAAAAAAGTAATTAACAAAAAAAAATGTTAATTCCACAAAAAAATGTATACTACACAAAAAAAAAAAGCAAAAAAATGTAATTCATAAAAAGATTGTTTATATATGTACTCCATAATTTAATTTTTAATTGCTCTTATTTTAATAATTTATAGCTATATATATTCCATTTTTCTTGTCATGTGTACACAAATGAATAACCATTATTTAATAGTTTTTTTTTTTTTTTTTTTTTTGCAGATAAAGGTACACAATATATAAATTATATTTTTATTAAGGCTTTTATTTATATTTATATCTTCAATAAAAGAAAAAGTTCATCTCATATAAGGTAAGAAAAAATTTGAAATATATATACCATTTATAATTCTTTTGTAAAAATGAATATATAAAAACTGTTAGCGTATTTAATGTTATCTGTATGTTAAAACACCTTGAAGTAAATTTGAGTTCTTTATTTTATTTTATAAATTTTTTCTTAAAAAATTCTTGCATTATATTTTACCACATCTTTCGTAGAATCCTAAGCATTTCTTTTTTAATTTTCATTTATCCTTTGAATTTTTTTCCCTTTGATATTTTACTAAAATGATGTACACATATCTTCCAAAGTATATTAATAAAGCAATCAATAATAAATTTATCTAACTTTTCTACGTTTTATAATTTTTTTACATTTTAGAATTATTCAAAATTGGCTAAAACAGCAAAATAATATAAATGTTTAAAATATTTTAAAGCATTTGTTACACCGTAGGAATCCTTTGCATTCTCAGCTATATCATGATCATAATATCCTTTTACCTACTCACTTTCTAATGTGTAGTACTTTGAAATACATTCTAATGATCTGACCATTCATATATCTAATGTTTTATTAAGGTTATAATTTTTATATGAGCATTTTCATATATATTCTATAAATTGTTAAAATAATAAAACATCTCAGAGGAACTAATAATTTTATATTAATCACATAATAATAAAAAATATTTAGAGCATTCAAAATTAAAGTCTCATACAAATTATTTTTTTCTTTTTTTATCCCCATCTAACAGAATTAGAACAAGTTCGAATAGAAATTAAAAGAACGAACGTATCTTAATAAAAAAGTAAAAAACATCTTTTTTTATTGTTGTGCTATATTTATTTTAAGATTATTTAAATCTTGAGTAAATATTTTGACCAAATTTACCTTTTTTTATAAAAGAAATTTATGAATAATGATTTTCGGGTAACAGTCCACAATAAGAGTTCCATATTTGCATTAAAAAATAAACAAACTTTCAAAACAAAATAATGAATATGATTGGGCAATAGTTAAAACTATATAAATAAATGAGAAAAAAAAGAAAATTGAAAAATTTTATATTATAATTTATATTAAAAAGCAAAAATATAAAACAATAGTAGAATGCGTAATATATTACGATTTAGTGTAATAATTGGCATTTCTTTTTTTATTCCTTATATAAAATAAAAAATAAAAAAGGATTTAAAACTAATTGTTCTTTTTTGAATGTTTATAATAATATGGCAATTATATATTACAGCAATGTAATGAAACACATAGAATTTCAGAACGAAATTAGAACAAAAAATAACTTGTTACAAAAGTGTCAATAAAATTACAGAACTTTTATGTACTTATAAAAATAAATAATTGTTTTATGTATATTTAAATATATGTCAAAAATAATAAAAGATGAATTGGACAAGAAACAGAAAATTAATAACATGTATAGAAAGAAACTATATATATATTATTATATATAATAAAAAGAGCCATTAGCTATATAATTTGTAATAATTTATACTATACGTATAATTGTATATTCAAATTTTATTAGTATCAAAAGAATTATGTACATATAGTAGTACATTATGATGAGATAAGTAATTACAATAAAATAATTTAAATATTATTTTTTCTTTTTATTAAATTTTCTCCTGTAATTTTTTGCTTTTATTATAAAGGTACAATGAATTTTGTTTTTTTTTAAATAATAAATAAACCTTTAAACCAATACTGAAAGTGTACTGTAAATAAAAAAAAAGAAAGTCTTCATTTTTTTTAGAAGATATGTATAATATTATGATATAAAATAATATTATTAAAATTGTATTTTAAACTGGTTCTTGATAAAAAGTGTTTCGGTTATTAATATATCATAGCAACCTTTATTTAAACTAATGCATTAAAAAAAAAAAAAAAAAAAAAGTTAAAAATATTTTTTTAATAATTTTCTTTATATTACAATGAACGGCTGCAGCCGAACTACAAATTTTTATTTGAAAATGTTTATATAACTAAAATCATGTTTTGTTTCTAATAAATGAAACATATGCAACTTGTAAACTTTTAATAAACCAGTTAAATAATCAATTTACATGTAATTTGAATTAAACGAATAAATAAATAAATAAATATATATATATATATATATATATACTAGTTTTATAATATGTTAATTTGATATATAAAAGAGTAATTAATTTTTATAACCTTTTACTGAAATTTGTTCTGTTATAAAATAAAAAAGAATTAAATATGGAAGACTGTTATGCACAAGGTGTTTTATCATCAAGAACTTCCTTAGTTACCTTTCGGAAGAATGGTAATCACGGGCATATAACAAATTCTTTGGAAGGGATAGGAGAAAAATCTAACAAAAAAAGAAGAAGATATTTTGTAATTTCCAGATGCATTCATATATTGTTACTTTCTATGTTATTTCTTTTGTTACAAGTAATACCAAATGTAAAATTAGATATACATGCATTATTTCTTTTCATTTGTTGTTTCTATTTTTTTTTTTTTTATTTCCCTTTTTTTAAATGAAGTTTTGCTATATATTAACTATATTTTTAAAACTTATAATTAATGCTTCTTATAGAACGTGCACATGCGTGAAGAATCCGTAATCTTAAAATTACAAAAAAGTAATAAATGCTCAAGAAAACTAAATGAATCATTTTCTAGAAATAATGAAAATAATTGTAGAGGATATAATACTAGAACTTATAATTATTCATGTAAAAACTTAGAATCAAGAAATTATAATAATAGTTATGAACAAGGTCTAATGAACGCTTTTCAAAGAACAAATAATCCTGATGAGAGTTTATGTATGGATAATAATAAAAAACAAAATTCTCGTAGTGATATATCTAATACATATAATAATTTGAATGAAAATGTGCATGGTGGTAACAATGGTACATATAATAATTGGAAGGAAAATGTGCATGGTGGTAACAATGGTACATATAATAATTGGAAGGAAAATGTGCATGGTGGTAACAATGGTACCTATAATAATTTGAATGAAAATGTGCATGGTGGTAACAATGGTACATATAATAATTTGAATGAAAATGTGCGTGGTGGTAACAATGGTACCTATAATAATTTGAATGAAAATGTGCATGGCGGTAACAATGGTACATATAATAATTTGAATGAAAATGTGCGTGGTGGTAACAATAGTACCTATAATAATTTGAATGAAAATGTGTATGGTGGTAACAATGGTACATATAATAATTTGAATGAAAATGTGTATGGTGGTAACAATGGTACATATAATAATTGGAATGAAAATGTGTATGGTGGTAACAATGGTACATATAATAATTTGAATGAAAATGTGTATGGTGGTAACAATGGTACATATAATAATCAAGATGAAATTACGTATTATTATAATTACTATAATAATAGAAATAATAATCCAAAAAATAAATTTTATACATATGGATCCGATAAATATAAAGATATGAAAATTTCCCGTGATATGCATAGCACACATCAAATGGGAGTAGATATATATGATGAAGAAAATCGACATGATGATTCAGATTCAGAATCTGAAGAATTATCCGAAAAGGATAAACTCAGAAAACGCATAAATAATTTAGGCAGAAAGGTAAATTTGGTAGATATGCTTGAAATATTTAACGCTTTAATGAGTATATATAGAAAAAAAATAAGCATAATTCAAGATAGTATGGTTAAGAATTCTGATAAATTAGGAAAAAAACATAATATACCAAATATGTATGTAACTAGTCATAGCTTGGCAGCCCAAAAAATCCTTATGCAGGATGTTTTAGATTTTGAAAGGAAATTACGTAAAAGTTTGTATCGTTATATTAATATGGGAAGTGGGTCACGGGACGAGTTTACGAGTTTTATAAAAGAAGCTGAAAGTATATGGATTAAATTTATTAAAAGTTCGAATAGTAAATGGAAATATAACCTTTATATGCAAATTAAAAGATATGCCAACAAATAAAAATGTATCACAAATTCGGAAAAATAAGCACATGCATATATATATATATTTTTATATTTTGTAATAAGAGCAAGGCCATATATATATATTTATATTTTAGTTATAGACTTTTGTACTAAATTTCTGGGCATTTAATTAATATATAATATAATAAAATAACTTATTTCAATATTTTCATATGTATAAATAAGTGTGAAATCCATAATTGTAATAAATATAGTATATTGCACTCTAAAGCAGGGCATAATTATTCGAAAAATATTCTTCAAATGTAAAAAGTCTATCGTATATATAATTATAACTAAAAATTAAAATACGATATAATATGTTTTTTATATTTTTTTTTTATTTTAATTTCTATGAAATTCCAAGCGTGAAACAATAAATAAGAAAAAATATTTGTTTTACAACTTTATTGTTTACTTTCAATATTAATCAAAAATGATTAAATTGTTTTACGTACATTTACTAAATATATTCATACTAAGGAAATATATATATTTAATTTAGTATACTTTTCCTTTTAAAGGCTTTTTTCACAAATTGTTTTATTTGTTTTTACTTTTAGCTAGAGTAATCTATTTGTGTGACTAACAGGTTTAATATTCATTATATTAGTTGCTATATAAAATATTTACATTATGTACATGCTTTTTATACTACTATCAATGCAGCAAATTTAACTATAAGATATTATTTAGAATTTATTCGTAGAAAAGTCAAAAAAAAAATAAAACCATAATGTTTTTTACTAAACGAAAAATAATATATATATTATATATGTACGACAATTGTTACTGTTACATATTATGGAATGTTTTGGGGCCATTTAATTGTACCGATAAGGTGCATTTCAAATAATTCGATTCATATAATAAAAACATCTCAGTATATTATTACACATCCCTTTTTTCTGAACAAAAGTTATTGCACAATGTATAACATTAAATAACTTATAAATTTATATAACATTACAAAACATAAATTAATGCGGGTTTTTATTTTATGTGTAACAAAAGTAACATATATTATTAAATAAATTATTCATAAAATTAGCGGCTTTACGTTTTAGTTTTAAACAAAAATTTCACATATTTTTCTTTAATCTCAATATTAATAAAAGTTTTCATCCATAAACGCCAGTGTCGTTAAATTTAGAAAAAAAATATAAAAATAATTCATAATAGGGAAGTATTTGAAACAAATAAATATACAATGGGACGACAAATGATAAAATATATTTCTACATTAACACACTTTTAATAAATGCAAAAGAGAATATTCTTTTTTATTTCTTTTCTTTTCCCTTTAATTTTAAATATCTTAAAAATATAACTAATAAGCATCTTTTTAAAAGCTGAGAACATAAGGGAAAAATAAAAATATATGGAATACTGAATACTTTGACCATTAATAAACAAAATAAAATAATTTGTCTAACACTTGGGATTTTATAAAAAACAAAAAATATATAATATATATATATGTGTCGTCATTTTCGTCTATTATCCTAACATCTCAATAAACTCTACTGTTAATATAGTTAATTTTTTTCAATGAAAATTGATGAATACTTTTTTATACCGTGATACAGGTACCATATTTATTGAAATAAGCTAATAAAATAACTATTTTGTAGTATTGCATTTTATATATTTAACTGTAGGATTATTTATTTGTAGCCATTACATTTTAACATACTAATATCAATTTTTTCTTTTTAATTTGTAATAGGCATAAAATCTAGAAAAATTCTTAAATTTACCAATACTCTTGCTTTGCCATTTATTTGTATCAAAACTTAATGTATTTTTGTGAATATAATAATTTTCAGCAACCAAACTATTAGTCTTATGTTAAACAGCGATAATTTAATTTCTGCATTTTTACTTGCAAAACTAAATCAAATTGTCATATAGTTTATTTAAACATTTTTTTAATAATATTAAATATATAATATTTTATTTCTTAATATTTTTATAGTTATTATGCTTCATGTTATCACCAAATGATGAACATTAAAAATACTCTCATCTTCATTTTTGTTATATCATACCACATAAAAGCAAAGGAAAGATATACGATTATTATAAATATGATATTATCACAAATTCACGTGGTAATTTATTGTACTACCATATATTTTGGTACCATTCTAATTACAGTAATATATTATATTCATTTTTTGTACACATTACTAAAAATGTTTATTCAATATATATATAAATAATTCAGTACTAATCTTCTTTTTTTTCTTTCTTAACCTTTATTAAAGAATAATATAAAACAAATTTCTGTAAATAATATAATAAGAAGTAAAAAAATTATGTGTAATAAAATCCAAAATATAATTCCTATAATAAAATACGTCCTGCTGCTTATGCAGTGTAGAACTCTGCAGTAATCTACTTAATTCTTAATAACATATATTACTTAATAAACTTAAAAAAAATATATATAAATCATTATCATGTCTGAGAAATAATTTTCTTTATTTTATGTTTTCAAGAACTTAAACAATTCGTTCATCTTTTATACTTATTAATATATATTTCCCTCAAATAATAATTTAATTAAGCTTATTAAAATATATATACTATTTAAAAAATGTACAATCTTTTGACTATTTTTTTTTTTATAAAAAATTTGCATATATATATAAAAAAAATTTACTTCTAAATATATATATGCATACAAATATTTTTCTTTTTTCTTTTGGTAATTCTTTTCTGTGCAAAAAAAAAAAAAAAAGAAAACACATAAAAGATTTTGTTCTTGATTTTTTATCTGATTATATATAATTAAAAACTTTATTGTAAAAATGAAGTTTTATTATTAATAATAAAAATCTAAAAATATAATTATTCAATTTTAGTTTTAAATATTCATAATATGATGAAGTCTAATCATAATAATTATTATAGTTAATAAAATGTTATTCAAAGATGCATTTATATATTTTTGGTGAATATTTTAATTATTATATTAATCAAAAAAAAATAATAAAATCATAATAATATATTAATTTAATGATAACTCCGTATTAATGTAATATCTTTCACTATCAAATTATTTTAAATTCTTTAACTAATTTTTATAATATATACATACATTTTTTTAATTATACACCTTTTTCTTATATATCATGTGAATTTTTTTTTTTCTTAATCATTTTTTCCTATAGTTCTTATTTCATAAACTTATTTCCAAATATAACTTGTACAAGTACAACAATAATCACAAGTAACAATACTTTTTTTTTATTATATTTATTTATTTTGCTCTTCTTTTAAAAAACAATATTATAAGAAGATTTTGTTCTTTGGTATTTCAAAACAATTAAGTCAAAGCATGAAACACAAGAGTTACAAAATGTGGGTATATAATAAAAAATATTTTCCCTTATTAATAACCTTATTTTTTTTTTATAATAATATTAATACAATATAATAAAAATATCTGAAAAGAGACCTTTTAACATATAATTTGATATTTTTAACATTTACATTATTATACTAATTTAGCCAAAATATAAGGGTTGTAATATTATATTTCATAAAATCCCTTCACCTTTTTATTTTTATTTTATAAACACGAGGAATATTTTTTATAAAAAATAAAAAAAAAAACATAAACAGAAACAGAAACAGAAACAAAAAGGGAATAAATAAATAAACCAATTGATAAAGAAAACGAATGTAATATTCAAATAGAACATTAATAATATATCCTATGAACAAATTAAATGAATTTTATGTGCACTGTTACTCAGTTAAATATAAAATTACATTTTTATAAAAAGAAAATAAAACATTTTCATGTAAGCAACAGTGTCTAAGAAAGTTTGTCTTTATTGGGGGAAAAAAAAAGGAAAATATTCTAAAATGAAAATTTCTTAGGATATTGATAATATTTTATAATATAATAATTATATATATATGATTTTTTTAACATATGTTTATATCAACATTTTGATATATAATTTATTTTCTTTGTTCTAACTGTATATATATATATATTATATATTTTTAATTTCAATGATGATAGGTTTAGTGTAATAACATGTTTTGTAACCGAAAATAGCAATTTTAAGTACGTAGAAAAAAAAAGTTACTTGGGGAACACAGATAATGTATTATTATTTATGTATAACATTAAATACATTTCAATATAATATAAATGGATTTAATAAAAAAGAATACTAAAAGAGATTAAAATTCCCTTCTACCATTAAAAATATGCTTTCGTGCAAATTCATAAATATTATATACATTTTTTTAATTGTTTGAAATAGATTTTTTTATCATTCTTTTTTTCTAAAATGATTTTATTCTAACAGGAAAAATATGTAAATTAAATAAAATGATGAAATGTGATAAATGTAATTACTCCCTATAAATAAATTCTTTTTGTAAGAAAATGTTTTTAAAATAATTATCTTCATATAAACAAAATTGAGAAAAAAAGAATATTTTATAATATATATACGTAAATTCTATATTTATCATATATAAATAAGTTTTTAATTATTTTAATATTAAGTTTTGCTATGTGGTTAATAAAGTTCTGAACTTACATATATTTTGGATGAATTTATATTTCTTTTGTACTTAATTCTAAATAAATTACTTTTTCCACAGTAAAAATGAATATTTTTTTCATGGTATATATTCATAAAATAATGTAGATCTTTTTATCAATAACATGAAAATTTATAGAGGTTTTTTTTTTGTATTGGGGGACACTCATTTTTTTAAGTTTTAAAAAAATATTTAAGATAATATTGAGCCGATTAATAATATGAAGGATTATGTACTAAAAACATCTTCATATATAAAAAGAAAAAATAATGGCCTTATATCATCCAATAAAAATAAAAATGTCATTAATTCTTGTAAATACATTATAATATTAATTTTAACATATTTGATTCTTCCATTAACAAAGTGCAATGAGGTGAGATAAAATTTACATATAAACATATTTAAATACTTTTAATTATTTTTTAAGATTTAATATTATTATGAAATAATTATTTTTTCAAAAAATTCTTAACATTTTATTTTAGTACGCTCCGCAAAAATCTAACAATGCGACCCATTACACAACTAATGTAAACGAAATACGTCAACAATTCCCACAATCACTAGATATGTTTGAAGAAAAAAATTGCATTAATTGGATAGAGAAGTTCGAAAACGATTGGAGTTATTTCATGTCATCTCTAGAGAGTCAAAAAAACAACTGGCTTCAAGTGAAGAGTAAGGAATTTGAGAAATGGAAAAATTATAAGGAAAATAAATTGATACATAGAAATGATAATTTTGATGAAAGAGAACATAATAATAATTTCTTTAAGGAAACATTAAGACCGGTTGAAGGAAACAAGCATCTTCAAGAGAAAGATATGTGGGTAAAGGGAAGTCAAAATTTAACTCAAGGTAATTCAACATTTGGTAACCATAATTTACCTCAAGAAGAATATAAGAGTGGCATGTTCAAAGAAAAATTAAGATCAGATGTAGGAAACAAACAGTATAAAGAGAAAGATAAGTGTGTAAAAGGAGGTCAAAAAAGAACACTAAATCATTTAACATTTGATAACCATAATTTGCATAAAACTGAATCTAACAGTAGCATACTAAAAAGAAAAACAAATGAGAGTAAAATAAAGAAGAATTTTAGCATTAATAGAGATAAGCAGTTCGCTGAATGGAGAGAAGTCTTGAAGGATGAACCAACGAATAATAACGGAAAATTGGATAAAGTACATGACGTGAATGAATCAAAAAAAGACTTAAACGAATTGAATGGATCGAAAGAAAAATTAAACAAATTGAATGGAACGAAAAAAGACTCAAACGAATTGAGTGAAATAACAAAGGACTCAAACAAATTGAATGGAACGAAAAAAGACTCAAACGAATTGAGTGAAATAACAAAGGACTCAAACAAATTGAATGGAACGAAAAAAGACTCAAACGAATTGAGGGAAATAACAAAGGACTCAAACAAATTGAATGGAACGAAAAAAGACTCAAACGAATTGAGGGAAATAACAAAGGACTCAAACAAATTGAATGGAACGAAAAAAGACTCAAACGAATTGAGTGAAATAACAAAGGACTCAAACAAATTGAATGGAACGAAAAAAGACTCAAACAAATTGAGAGGAACGAAAGAAGAATTAAACAAATTAAATAGAACAAAAAAAGACTCAAACAAATTAAATGAAACGAAAAAAGACTCAAACGAATTGAGGGAAACGACAAAAGACTCAAATGAATTGAGTGAAACGACAAAAGACTCAAACAAATTAAGTGGAACGAAAAAAGCGTTAGAAGAAAAAGAAAAAGAAGAAGAAGAGTTACCTCAAGTTAAAGGAGATATACAAGGAAAATGTGATAAAATGTTAAAAGAAGAATTAAAAAAGAATGAAGACAACTTATCTAAAAAAGAACATAATATTAATGTCTCCAAAAAATCATTAGAAGAGGTAAATAAAAACAAATGTTCTAATAATTTCCTTGAAAATAAATCAAAAGAAGGTGAAAAATCTGTGGAAAATAATTTGACGAAGAATAAGAAAAATAAGAACGACAGTGGTTGTGTTTTAAATCACCTAAAAGATTCTGAAGAACATAATAATGTAGGATTGAATAAATTCATTGTTGCAGAAACAAAAGAACTTGTACTAGCAGATTACAAGAACTGGCTGGGAGAAGAGGATATATCATCTTTTTCATATACATTAAAAAAAATGGTACAAAAATGGAATAATACGAAATTTATGTTATGGTTTAGAAATCTATTAAATAATGGGGATGAAGAATTCTCAAGTAAAGAATGGAATGATTGGTTGAACCGTTTGGAAATGGATTGGGTAGATCTCTACAAGAACTTGGAGAGTCAAAGGGAAACATGGTTTCTAAATAAAGATAAGGAATTAAAACAATGGATAAAGGACTTTCAATTTAAATGGTTACATTATCGAAAAGATATAGATGAAGAATATAACCTTAATTTTTTTAAAAAAGTATTAAAATGGAATGATAAAAAATGGGTAAAATGGATGATAAAAGAAGGAAAATATTTTATGTTGATGGATATGGAAAAATGGTTGGATACAAATAAATATATCTATGATTTATGGTTATTGAAAGAATGGGAACAATGGAAAGAAAAAAAAATTATTAATTGGATATTGAGTGAAAACAAATGTAGCGAATATCAATATTGGTTAAAATGGGAATACTCAAACAAGAAATTATCATGTCGAAAAAAGACAATTGATTGGTATAAATGGAAGAAATTTAAAAGAAAGGAGTCGAAACTGTGGCAGAAATGGGTCTCTCAAAAAGATATAATAGCTATAGAAACTAAAAATTTAGAATGGATAAAATGGGAAGAAGCTAAGAAAAAGATATTTTTCATAATGCTTAATCAATATATTAAAAATTGGATACGTCAAAAGCAATGGAATACCTGGATACAAGATTTGAAAATGTCAGTTTAATATAAAAAGAGATTAATTAAAATCAATAAAAATAAAACAAACAAAAAAAAATAAAAAAAATTTTTATTATTTTTTTTATCTTTTAATTTTACCAAAATGTACACTCGAAAGACATTACTGAGAAATATAATATGAATATATATAAATATATATATATAAACTGAGTAAAAACAACTTTTTCCTATTCATATAATATTATTAATTTGATATTATTTTTTCCATAATTAAACAGAATTGGATATATAACAATAGAAGAATCAATAATTGCAAGAAACATTGAAAAAATTAATGTTAGAACATAAATAACTTTAAAACATTATATAGTCAAAGTTATTATACATTTATAGATAATAAAACCCCTTGAATTTCTTATGAAAAATTATTCGTTATTTACATATATATTTGCATGCAATGATATTGCATGTTTTACTTTTTCATCTAATGTTGTAATATCGTTGGCTAAACAGTATTTTTTTTTAAATATTTTAGTTTTTTCAATTTTCATTATATATTAATAAAATATATATATACTGAATATACATTTTTTGTAATTTTACATAAATATTAAAAAACATAGTAAAAAATAAAATGTACAGTTATTTTCTTGTTATTATTATATATATTAAGTTATTTATTTGCTTAGTATCAATGTTTCTGTATGAATTTTGCAATAATAATTTTGTTATAACTTCAAAAGTATGTAATGTACCATAGCCAAAGTGTTATGTATTTTGCAAAAAATACAAAAATAAATCTTTTATAATTTTGTAATTTTTATTTTAAATACTTTAATTCTTTGATTATTCATAATCAAACAAAATATTTTACGGTTGCACTTTCAATAGTATATTTATTGTAACACATGTAAGAGTAAACAAAACTATTAAGTTGCCATTATATTATATTAGTTTCTTGTGGACACTCATTTTTTAATAGTTGATAAATATAACTATATTCACAATTTTCATTATAATAATAATTATTAGGAATATGTTAGTAAGGCTAATATTACTAGGACATTATTATATGTATTATTTCGCTTAATATCACATGCTATTGTTAAATTCTTTTCATAGGTATCGTTATACTGAGATAGAATGTTATACTTTATGTATTAATTATTCCTTTATGCTAATTTTTCTATTAATATAATATAAACCTTTTAATTAACTTTTTTTTTTCATCTTATCCTTAGACCCATATTATTCATATATTTACTGTACTATATTTTTTCAAAAAAAAGAATTACCTTTTAGAATTGTTCTTGACTATAATATATTCTTTATGAACACAGAAATAATTTTATTTCTTTTAAATCATATATTAAGAAAAAAAAAAAAAAAAAAAAAATTTTACCTTTTTCATATACGAATTAATTATTCATTTGTTCACAAATAATATATCCTTGGCTATATTTAATTTTAAATAAAATAATTATAGAAATTTATATTGTTTTTACTGTCATCTAACACTTTCTTCCAACACACATAAAACGTCAGCATATCATAATTCTACGTTAATATGAAATTAATACTAATAAAAAACTTAAATTATTACATTGAACTAAATTTTCCAATAGATCAATTTTCCGCATGTATTATTTAAATCATATTTACTAATTTTTTTAATTACTATCATATATTATTATTATATATCCTACAATTACACAATTTAATAAAGGTATATAAATAACATAGTGAACGAAGGAAACACTGTACTACTATTATATAATCTGTATTTATTTATGCTTTGAAAATAGTAAAAGAAGAATGTTCCTAATAATTTGTTTTAATGTTTTTTGAAAATTTTCTTATAATCATTTTTATATGCTCCTTATAGAAAATAATTTCAAATGAGCATGATTCATTGCATTAGACATATTTTAATCTTGGTCTTACTTGAACTAACACACTATACGCTTATATTTTGTTTTAAATAGCAAAAAAAAAATTATTAAATTAAAGGTTAATGTTTTATATGATAAAATGCAATAATAAATACTTGTGACTCAAATAAATGTGAAAAAAAAAAATTTATAATTTAATGTAAATACATATGATATAATATAACAAAAAAAAAATAATAAGTTTTTTTAATATATATCTGTATATCAATTTTTATACATATATATATGTACGCACAGTTATCCTTACAAACTAGACATCTAAGAATGCCTAATTTAAATAAATAATTAGAATAAATTAAACAGTGTTAATTTAACCAAATATAACGCCCACAAAAGCGATACATATATATAGGGATAGAGAATTATTACTGTATACTTTTTGCATGCTATTTACAATTAAAAAAAAAAAAAAAAGAGTAAAGGGAATTAAAGGAGTAAAATCTTTAGAGTACTAACAGTAAAAAATATTTTAATGTGCATTAATTATTATCTCGTAGAATTGGCATCTTAGTATGCAATTGAATTAATATATTAAATATAACATTTATAAAAATTTAGGTTACATAATTATTTTCTCTATTATTAATCTGTTGATACCCAATTATTATCATTATTTATTAAGTAAAAGCATTACTTCAGCAAAATGAGTGAAATGGGTTATATGAAAAAACCAAGTAACAATATATTTATATTAAAGGGAGCCCATTTTGCGTTAAAAAAACAACTACATAACTGCTTTAATTGAATGTCCAATTCATAGAATAAATAACATGTGTTTAAATATCCTCTTACATTTTGAAATTTTATCCCTTCAAATTATATTTTCTAATTTGTTCAACTACAATTTCTACATTTTTAGACATGTAAATTTTCGTTAGTCATAATAATTATAATTAAATTACTTTTCTTTAGTAATTACTTGTTTTTCTTAGTCATGTATATACTTATGACGCTTTCCTTTTTGTTTGATAATTTATCTTTGTTTGTATTATCTTTCATATATATATTTATAGTATGAACTTTTTTTTTTGGTATTTGCATTTCATTCATCATATCACTTTCATTTTCACAACTAAAACTCTGTAACAATGAATGATTTTTATTTATTTCGTTATTCTTGTTTTCTGAATTAGTATTTTGCTCTAATCGACACATAATATTTTCATCAACTTCTTTTATAGTGTCTTTATGTTTAGTTAAATTATTATTGGTGGCTTCATTACTTCTATTTAAAAAATTAATATTTGTCCTTTGATTATTATCTTTTAATTTAGAATAATTACTTAGAACTTTCATTAACAATGTTCTTAATTCTTTTATATTGGGGTCATTTATTGTTGCATCATTTCCTAATAGAATGTTTTCTAACACTTCTAATTTTAATTTTATCATCTGAGGATCAGATGACAGAATTTCTTTTAGTTTTTTTAACAATACAGCTGCTTTCATTGGACCACTGCATAATAGATGTTCTTTCAGTTTGTTTGCTATGTCTTCCGAAAATAGTTCATTACCTAACAGAATTTCTTTTACCTCATTTAATTTTGATTCTGATATTTCTTCATCGCCCGATAAACATTCTTCTAAATCCTTTAACTTCGATTTAATCGTCTCCGGGTTACTCGATAAAATATGTGTTATATCATTTAACATATGTTCTCTTTTGAGATCATTGCTTAAGAGAATTTCATTTAATTCTCTAAACATTATAATAGTTTTTATTCCGTTTTTTGACACATCATTCTTCGACTCTTCTTTTCCTTCAATTTCTTTTAACAAGTGTATTAATTTATCCAAATCATTATTTTCTAACATTCTCTTATCTTTTAAATGTAATGCTACCCTATTTATCCTATTCGTATTCAAAGATATAACAAAGAAAAACTGAAAAATTAATTATTTATCAAAATATGCAAGAATATAGAAATTTTTGTATTAATGAAATTATATATTTCATAATGCACACATTTAAAAGAAAACACTCTATAAACACAAGATATTTAATTTAAGATCTTACACTAATACGGCATACAAAGATATATTCTAGGAGGATGAATACAAAAATTTTAACAAAAAAAATACCCATTTTTAATTTTTTTTTCGCATAATATATAATCTATGCAATGAAAATACATTTATCCTTTTTTCTTTTTTTTTAACTAAATCTTATTATATCTAGTACCACTAAATATATTCTATTTTTCACTCAACATGCTCATCATTTTTTCTAAAAAAAAATTTCAGTTTTTAAATTATACATACATACACCTATCCATAATCCAACAAAAATAAAAAATTAATTTTTACAATATTAGAATACTAATTTTATCTAAGAATAAATACCATGCATATCCTTTAACAGTGCAACCAAAGTATAAATTGACTAGCAAATGCTAAAAATAAATATCGATATAATATATTTTATAACTATATTTTTTCATTAATAATTTTTTTTTCTTTTTATTTATTTAATTCTAAATAATCCACTAATTCTTATTATTTTCTTGCAAGTAACACAAAAAAAAAAAAAAAAAAAAAAAAGTATTAAATTTAAAAAAATATATAATATTTAGAATCATTAAATTTGCAAGATATCATATAGAATAAATTTTTTAACTATTTTTCCTTTGTTTATTTTTTTTTTTTTTAATGCTATACTAGTGTATTTATAAGTGACTTAACTGAAGCAATGCCGAACTAAAAAAAAAATAGAGTATAATGAATTATAATGCAACAACTGCATTTTGACTGGGTTTTAGGAATTGTTCTTACAACCCCGTATTATATATATATTAATTTATAATGTGAAATGAACTTGAAAATGAAACAAATTTTATGGATTTTATATTATTATATACTTAATAAAAATAACAACAAATTTAATTTTTCTTTACTATTTTTTTTAAATAATTCAATAAATATATATTTAAGCCCACAAATTTTCTGCAAAGTAAAAAATGCTTCTACGTTCTTGTAATTGTTTCCTTTTAAATTATAGTAAATACTTTATTATAAACTTATTCGTGAAATATATATATAAAAATATATAAACACTTATCAAATATAAAAAACGAGTTGGAGAAAAAATCAAATAAAATAATTTAAATGTGTAACTTATACATTTACAATATTTCAAATAACAAGCTTATTTTTAATATTCTTTATAGTAGTACAGAATATGTAATAACATTAATATAAGATTTCACTACAAAAAATTTATGAAACGGTAGAGTTATTTTCATTATATTTTCATTTATGTTATTTTTATATAAAACTTAATAATTCAAACTGCACTATTTTATTTATAAATATTCATTTAATATACTCGAAGTATTATTATTCAGTAAAATAGAATGAAAATTATTTTAATTTTGTTTTATTAAGAAATATATTTTTTTACATTTTAATACATTAATACAATTCTAAGTTCGTTGTTAAGTAATCCTTATTTAATGCTAGATAAAAGAACTTAATTTTTTTAAGATTACTTTTAATATAATCATGAAAAAAAGTAAGACTTCATTATCGCTTTAACTATTTTTACCAAAAAGTTTGTACATAAAAAACAAGTGTTTTACATATATATAATCCTAGAAATTTCATTGTACATTTATAACAAAAATAAATACGAATTAAATTATATTATTTTTTAAAGATTCCTTATTACTGTAATTTTTTTTTTTTCTTTTTCTTTTTTTTTATGTGTTTAAAAGTTTGGTTTAATTATTAAAATTTATTTTCTTTAAAATATTGTACTAACTATAGTATTCATTTTGGTAAAACTATTTCACAAACGTAAATGTAGTTCGTAGAAACATATCTAAGTAACAATTATATATTATTTGAATTAATTTTAATTTTTTATTTTTATTAAATGAATGGATAAATTGCAATTTTAATTAATATTATTATTAAAAATACGTTTTAAAATTTTTGGGAACGTATAATTTCCATTTATAGCTTACATATTATGATCTCTGTTAATAAAATATGTATAATTAATAAATTCATAATAAAATCGTACACAGATTTAAAAGATTGCTGTCATATATATGTGTAATACCTGTTAGTGTTATTTACAATTTTTAGTTATTAAAAAATGCATATAATGCTTTAAGTTGCAGTATCCTCAATTATTCTAAATTTTTTTTTTCAATTCTTAGGACTACATGCAATCATAGAATGATTCTTTAACCACTACATATTAATGCTAAAAAATTGCTTTAATACCTCTTATTTTGTTATGCATATTCTTTAAATTGTTATCTCAATGACGTTTCTGTTTTTGATAGTTCATTCTTTTTTCCTAGTGAAAACTTGTTAATCTTTTTAAAATCCCATTAATAACATTATTATCAAATTCTATTCATAGTTATAATATGTGTATCACATAAGCTTTATAACTAATTTTATATTTTTCATTAATAATTTTTTTAAATACTTTGTATTTTTTCCATTATTTTACATTCACAAAGCTATTTATTATTACGTTTTGTTTTGTTTAGAATTTTTGTAGTTACCTTTTTACCTTACATATTTTAATACACATGTTCAAATAATATACAGTTTTGTATGCATGTGTCTATGGGAGTGAACACAATAATGTTAATCTATTTTTTCTTTAAAAATCATGAATTTTATTTATTAGCTCATATTCATTCTAATTATTATATCAAATGGAAAGTTATATTATTTTATGGAGATTTTTAAATTATAAATTCCACATATTTCAAATTTTCGTAAAAATCCTTATATATCTTGAGTTTCCATGTAACCTCTTATTAAGTACAATCTTATTTACACCAAAGCATAAATATATTAAAAAGTAAGAGCTGTTGTTTATTTGATTAAGCAATAAGTAAATATTTCTTTAATATTCAATGAATTACTCACAAGGTTTTCATATTTTACAAAGGTAAATAAAATATATTCTTTAATTTACCCGAAAACAACAGTTACAAGGAAAGTTTAATATTTTTAATATGAAAATATTGTAATATTTAATTTATATAATTATTTTTATCATGTGTCAAGTTCAATGATTCACATTTAAAAGACGAATTTTTCTATTTATTCTTATATGATATCATTTAACAAATATATTTAAATAGTGAACTATATGCATGTCCATTTTTTATATATCAACATACTATGTAACACGTCATAAACAAAAAAAATTATGTATAAAATGAATAAGCCAATGAAGCTAATTGATATATATAAAAAAAATAATTTTATATTTTTTTCTATATTATTATTAAAAAAAAAAAAGGTTCATAAAATATTATATTGTTCATATTAAATGTGAAGGGTAAAAAAATTATAAAAAAACAATTCTTTAAGATTAAATTATTTTGTACACTAAAGGATAATGTATATTGGTCAAGTGGAAAAAAAAGTAAATTTAATATATAATTTTAAGACATAACTACAATATACATATATTATTTGCAGCAATTTTCCTATAGTTCGGTCTTTTAAAAATAAGTGGCCAATTTACTTTTGCTTCTATGTTCTAAAAAAAATGTATATAATAAAAATAACTCTACATTCATCCTTAAAACACACAAAATATTAAAAGTTAAATATTATATTTTTGTAAAACATAACATGAACAAATAAAAATATGCCAACATATATTTTTTTAAAATATGAAATATTTTTTTTTGAATTCATATAATTTTCAAGGATTTTGGCATTCTCATAAATTTTTTAATTATTTGTCGTACTTTAGTGCATACACTAGCTGCTAATACGTTCTATTCGCAAAATCAATTTTTTAATATAAAATTATAACAAAAAACTAATAAAATATAATAATAACATATGATTTGTTAAGGTATTAATTTTTAATATTTTTACACAGTATATACACAATGAAACTTACGATTTCTGTATTCACACAGTGAAACATAATGAAATTATATAATATATAAAATAGTACCATCTTATACTTTTTATTTTATTAACTACCTTAGTATCAATTGTATAATAACACATTTAGATAAATCATATATTCATAATAAGGAACTTTTATTATTAAAACCATTAAAATCATTTTAATACATCAAATATATACACATATCTTAAGGTACAAACAATTATTTTATTATCGAATTCATAAGTTCAGTTAAACATATATAACAGTACAATTAAAAAAATATTATATATTGAAACATTTAATATTTTCAAGTTTTATTGAAGTTCATATTTTATTAATATAATTTGTTCTTTTTCTTGTCATCATTTTTAAAGTTTATTTGTTGTAACTTCTTTTTTAGGAAGCCGAATATTCCTTTTTTTTCATTTTATGTTCTTCATATATTCCGAGTGTGTAAATAAACAATATTAGTTCTAATTTTATAGTCTAGATGTTTTAATAAATATTATTCTTCTATTTTTATTTTAAAATGAGAAATAAAGACGAACATTTATTTCATAATTATATTTTGTTGATAACATAAAATTCAGTTAAAACTTTATAAAAAAAAAATAATAATAAAATAAAACAGTAACATTTTTCTTTTATTTTATTTTGTTAAATAGTTACTGCATCACAATATAGTACCACACCATTCATGCTTCTTAATTTAACAAATTATGTAACCCTGGTGGTTTTCAATGAATATACCAAGTGAGTGCATAATATATAACACGAAGTCAACAATAAGTGTGCGATTATATATTAAAATGAAATTAGTTTTTATATCTGTTTAAAAAAATAAAATTTAAAGAAACATAAGAACTTATTCTTTTTCATTTCCTCTTTAAATTATATACATTGTCTATTCCTTATTTGTATCTACTCAACTATTCTGTAAAACATGGAAACTCGTAACCCAAGATTACAGCATGCACATATTTTAATCTAAGGAAAAACGTCTCCTAAATACTATAATTTTATATACACTATTGTTATTACTTCTCCAAAAGGAATAATTAATCATTCAAATTATTTTATTCAAATAGTTACATTATTTAAACTACTCAATCACGTTTAACGATCATACAATATTTATACTTTTTCTTTCATACCTTTTTTATTATTATATAAAACTTCATACCGTATGTTTTAAATTGCTAATATTAGTTAACCTTTCCCTCAATTATTCAACTATACGCTATATAAAAAAAAATGAAAATACTAAATTTTTATCATTAGAATGTAATAAACAATTATTTCTATGATATAATGTAATAACAAATATTTTATTGGCATCTAAATATACTGTATATAAAATGTTCGTTTTTTTACATAATTTTACTTATTCACAATACCTCTGTTAAGATTGTTTCATTTACAGAAGTTATACTTTTTAATAATAAAAAATTATACAAACAGATAACACTTAACCCCACGAATATATTGTTTAACGCAATATGCATTACATATTATATACTATAGTAGAAAATAGAAAAAATGTTACAAACTATTTAGAACATTCAAAAATATATACTTGCCAATGGAATCTGACATATCTTACTTTAAAAATTATAGAATATTATTATTTTTATTTTAATAAAAAAAAAAAAAAAAAAATTAAATTATATTGTTGTTTTCTTAAAATATATTTTCATCTTCTTAATTATAAAAATGTATGCTGCTTTTATGTGTCAAAGTATACATATATTCTTTAAATGAAACTAATCTTTTCAAAACTAAAATATATGTATAAAGGGAAAAAGCCCTTATCAATTTTTTTTTCATAAAAGAATCTACACACTATAGGGAACGCTACTATATGCACATCTATAATAATTACATACATATACTTCATATATATATATTATATATATATGTATTTATTTTAAGCGTCACATGAAAAAACAGTTGCGCTAATTAAACACATTTTACGGTTTTGCAGCATTTTGTATCATTTCTCTAATATAAAAAACATTAAAAAGTAAGAAACATTTTTCCTTTTTGCTACACCTTTAAATAACACATTTAAAAATATTCAAATTATATGTTTTTATATTTAAAATTATTAAAATATAGAATTTATGCACTTTGTTTAATTTACGAAATGTAATTTAAAAAAACTAAAAAACTTATATAAGTATTGTATATTATATAAAATTTGTATGTGAGCTATTATTATAATTAATGAAAGACCATTTCAATTATCAGTCTACTTTTTTCATATTATATAATTATATATAGTTATTTATTTAATACATGTAACCCACAAATTTTTGTTTTTATTTAATTTTTTTTTTTTTTTTTTATTATATTTTCTATATTACTCTAAATATAATGAGATAAGGATTTTATGGATATTCATGAAATGTTGTTGTTCCTCTTTATATTTTATTTTTTTTCATATTTTTATTTTACCATATATAAAAAAAGACGTCCTTTACTCTTTGTTACATACTATATTTAAAGCAAAACTTTCTATTAATGATTGTTCTCATTAAATGTACATATAATATTTAAATAATGTCTTTTTTTCGAATGAATATTTTTTTTAATATATATTGCTATACTGCAATACTGTAATATAAGGACTAAGAAAGTCGTTCAAATAAGTGTTATAATTCTTTTAAGATGCATTATTCATATTTAAGTAGTTTTTTAAAAATATAATTGTTTACAATATTTTGTATTACAACATATTGTATTCATTTTTCAAAAAGTTTACCTTAAATGTAAGAATAATTTTACCAAAATGAGAGTTAATAAAAATATAAATTATTTAATATATTATAATGGGTAATTGCGTATGAATGGGCTTATATTATAAGGATATTATTGTAGAGCATCATAATTTATAAAATAATAATATAAGAAAAGAAATTAAATATATTTTATGTACAAATAAAATTTATTAGGGGTTTACTAGCCCTTTTGTGATTATTTTATAACTATATATTTTGAACGTATATTTTTTTTCTTTTATTTTTAATTACTAGTATTAAAATACCTGTTTTTTCTTTCTTTTTTTTTTTAAAAACATGATTTCATACCAATATTTTGTTATTTTATTAATTACAAATAAAATACATAATTGAAGTGATAAAAATGTATATATATTTAGAGAGAAAAAAAATTGAAAAGAAAAAATGAATATTTCTAATTATCTATAGATATCCTATCTATTAATAAGTTTATTTTTAAATGAAATAATAAAAAGAAACTAGTAAAAACGAATAGATACTAATATGTTAAACTCCTCCAAGCAATACCTAATACTCCAGAAAAATAATAAATAAATATATATATTTTTTATCCTAAATCAATATAAGAACGAACGTATCAAGTTCCATTTATCTTTATTAGAATGAATTGATTTCAAAACAAGAACAAAAACAGTGTCATTTAAACATTACAGAGAAGTTAATAAATATCTACTAAAGGCATAATTAATTTAAATAAAATTTTTATAAAAATAGTACGTAGTTTTTGTTGAACATCTAATAGTATCACTCTAAGAAAAAGATGGTTGCAAAATATATACATAATTTATATTGAATTTTTGTTATTTAACTATCCATTTTAAAATTATTTTGCATAATTTTATAAACAAATAATTAATGATATTAATATTTTTAAATTTTATGCTATTTTTTTAATTTTAATTATTTTTTTGTGTAATATCTATTTTGTAATTAGCCTCTTTATATTAATCATATAATATTTTAGAAATGCTTACCCACATTCTATTCATAAACAAAAATAATATATAATTATAAATTGTGTTTAAATTCTGATAGAACTCTCTGTCATTCAAAGATCTTTAGTTTATTGCTAATATATATAACATGGAGCCGAATAAGAATGTGCGCGATTTAATTACCCAGAGATCATATTTTTCATCTTTGACTACAGAAATTAGAAAGCACATATTATTAAATATGAACACAAAATCCTTTGTTTCACGTTTATCAACTGTTGTATTTTTTCTATTTTTCGTTCTTCTCTTAAATAATATTTCTGCAGTAAGATAAAAGCCCACATATACATTAACACATACATATGCACAAAAAAATACTCATACTTATACACACATATGTATATGCATATTTACATATATAAGTGTAGAGGGATAACCCTCGTAATACTATAAATTTATACAACATATGCATACGTATAAAAATTTTTTAAATAGTCTTCAAGTGCACAAAATAACCGAAGTGAATATGAACCAAATAATTTAATGGATTTTTGGAAAGGTGCAATAGAAGAAACAGAAACACTAAAAAATTGTGCATGGCAAAATTGGATGATGAGGTTGGAGTCAGACTGGGAACAATTTAATGCATCCATGAATATTAGAAAAGACGAATGGCTTAAAGAGGCAGAAGCTGAATGGGATGAATGGATAAAATCCATAAAAAATAAATGGATGAATTGTAATGAATATATGGATATAGAAATTAAATCTGATATTTTATCAAAATCTTCAACATGGAATGAAACTCAGTGGAAAGAATGGATACACACTGAAGGAAAACAACTTATGGTAGCAGATTTTGAAAATTGGATTAAAGAAAAAGAATCATTATTAGATTTACGGTTAATATCGGAATGGGTGCAATGGAAAAACGATAAAATTATGACATGGTTAATGAGTGATTGGAAATCTGAAGAAAATAATTATTGGTCACATTGGGAAAATGAGAAATGGCCTAAATGGTTTAATATATCAGAATGGAAACGTTGGCTCAAATGGAAAGAGAGAGTTGCTAGAGAAGGACAACAATGGATGAATTGGATCCAGCTTAAAGAAAATGTATATATATCCGGTGAAGGGTATAAATGGTCAGAATGGAAAAAAGAAAAGAAAATTGTTTTTGAGAAATGTACAAAATCCCTTATTGACGAATGGATAAATAATAAGAAGTGGATGTTGTTGACTGAGAAAAGTAATAAAACAGATTCCCAAGAATAATACATTTTCCAAGAAATGTTTAAGTGATTTTAAAATATAAAGAATAATAAAGTTTGTTCATTTTTTTTTTCTTTTTCATTTACCAAAATCATTACAGAGCTCTAAAGTATTTAACTAAAGAGATATAAAATTATTGTACACATATATAATTGAAAACGTTTTCATAGATATCATCTAGCATTTTTGCATAAAGCACCTTGTGAAAGGATTTCTTTTAGTATATAAATATGGAAATACAGAAAACAAAGAAAGTAGAAAAATCACGAAAAGGTAAGAATAATGACAATTAATATGAAAATAATAAATTAAATAACTTTAAAGCATAAAAGTATAAAAAGAAGATGCACAAATATGCTCTTATACATATATATATATATGTACGTAGAGCCATTTTTTGTCTGCCATTTATTGGTACAAAGTATTATTGATATCTGAAAAATTGTATTTATCGTAAATTATTAACTTTGATTTTTTCTTTGTTTACATACGTTTATAAATATATTTTTGCAGTAAGATTTTGTTGAATTTTTCTTCACTAGAAAAATTTATATTGTAATTTTGTCATATATGTACAAAGAAAATTATATATGTCTTCTCTTGTTTCTCTATTTGTTTAAAACTCTTTCATTATTATTTTATTTTTTTTTTTTTTTTAAGTTTTGCGTTATTTATGAATGTTTTCACGTATATAATTATGTTATATATAGTATACGTAAGCTCCAATAAGAACACAGGAAAATTCGAAATATTCGGAATGACATGTATATTAAATTTTTTTTTTTTATTTTATAATTTAAAATAATTTATTTATTAAAAATTATTCTTGTTCAAGAAATAAGTAGATTTATATAATTTTGAAAGCATCAGTTTCTGTGTGTATATTCATGTATAGCCATAATCTTATATATACAGAATGCATAAAATAAATTTTTATTTTTTACTATGCAAAATTTTGCCGTACATTATTGTAGGTTTATAATCAAAAGAAAGAATACAGTATCTTGTCATTATGTAATAAAACATGTAAAAATGTACATTACTTCTATTGATCATTTTAAACATTTTCATTAAGCTTCTACAATTATGGTATCCACAATGTTTCCTTATTTTGTATTAAGGAAGATATTATTTTTATAAGAATATTACTAAGTTTCTCATTAAGCATCTTAGCAATAAAAGTACTAAAATATAATTTTACATTATCAGTACTGCCAATTGCATTCAGTTAAAGTAATAACAAAATGTAAAATGAATAATCATTTAAATTTAAGAAACCAAATATTTTGATTAATATAAATTGTATGGTTATGTTTTTTTCCTATTGAACAATAACTGTTCGTCAATCATTAAACGTTTCAGAAATATATTCACTATTTCATTAAAATTTGCAGTTATATTTTTTTGCAAAGAGTATATTTTAAAAAGAGTTACAATATTTACAACTTTTATTGAATGAGAAAAAAATTTTCTTAGGATATTTTAAAATATATGATATACTAATATGACACAAAAAGTATAGTATCACTTATAAGCACACTTACAAAAAGTGTGAAGGGCTGTAATAATTTATACTGTGTATATTATTTTATACATAATATGTTTGGTTACCTAAAAAAATTTTTCAATAAAATTTTCAGACATTTCTTTTCTACGTCTTATAAATACTTAAATTAAAATAACATTTAAATACATGAAAATTACAGTTCCATAGGTTATAAAAGTAACTAAAATGATAAATAAACTATAATATTATTTAAGGTGAATTATATTAATAGATATACTCAAATTCTTATAAACATTTATAAAAAAGCAAAACAAGAGCAACAATATGGAATGCTACATTCAAATATTTACTTTCTTGAAACATATAAGAAAAGACATAATATATATATGCATCATCAATATATACTGATATATATTCCTGGTATTTATTATAGTTATATATATATATATATATATGTTTTCGTATACATATATATATTAACAGAAAAATAGATGGAATAGAGGGAAAATATATTAATATTCTACAAAAGTATAATAGTATGTATTCTTTAAAAAAATGACTAGTGCTAATTTATATTAATTATAGTGATATTAAAAAATAAATCATTGTATTTTTTCCACGCTTTCTTTAAAAATGCTGTTATGGAAATATTAAGCAAATTATAAGGAGATATCCATAAAATTCCTGGTATAAAAACGAAATATTTTTACGTGAAAATTAAAAAAAAAATTAAAAGTAGTTTTTTTTTCTTAATATGTGTAATTTTTACCTGTGTTCAACTAAATTTTGTACTATAAAATAATGGATTTTTTAGAATTTATTTTTTAAGGTTTAAAATAATCCTTCACTAAATATACGATCTTTTAAGCCATAATTAATTTTAATGTAGAAACACCTTAGTTTTAATTTGTAAAATATAATTAGATTATCATTTTCATGTATCTATATTAATATATATTATATGTGTATGTGCATGTGCACATTCTTATAGAGTGCCTTCTTTTTTATTATGCCTTTTTCAGTTCAAATCATTCATGGATCGCCCACAATGTGTAAATAAATAATTAACAACATCTAAACGCTGCATACAATATAAAAATTAAAAATTCCTCTTTTAAATTTCCAAATTAAGCAACAAATTCTTCCAAATAAAAAAATAAATAAAATAAAATAATATAAAATAAATTAATAAATTACTGTGCAAACCTTAATTTTAAATGTTACAGGATATAAAAATATTGAAAGTGTATCCATAATTACATTAAATAATATACATTATAACATATTTATCACAATTCTTATGAATACTTTCTGAATGAATAAGCTGTTCAAAACGAAAAATTGGCATATTTAAAAAGATATACCCATTTTATTTTAATGAAGTATAAGAGTAAGATTCATATATATTTAACGTTAAAAAAATAAAGAAAACTTTTAAGTTCGGATTACAATAATTACTTAAAATTAAAAAAATAAAACAATTTGAGATGATTAAGGATATAACACAAGTCTCTATTTTAGTGTATTAACATTAGTTTCATTGTAAAAAATATTATGTACAATTCATGTACATCTACACATTTATAATATATATATGAAAAATATCTTAAATAAAAATATTTCTTCAAATAAATACACAATATTTATTCAAATATGTATAAAATGATAAATAAATATATATGGTAAAAGACCATAATAAATTGCACTGAAAGCATATTTTAAAATACCCTATGAAAAAAAAAAAACGAAAAGAAAAAAGTATAAAGTTATATAAAGGTCGCGTATCCATAATTTTACACTTACACATCAAAATATTTACGCATTTACTTGTGTTCTGGATACGATGGTTTGGGAGTCCCAAGAAATATTTTTTACGTAAATAAAACACTTTTAATGATTCCACTATTTTCTCTATATTATTTAAAGTATTCTTTTTAACTTTTTCAAAAAAATCATATATAATTAACCTTTTATAATTTTTACCTTTTATGAACATATAAATAACTAATACACACTCTAGGAACCTAATTTAATATATATATATATATATATATATATATTATATAAATGAAGTTGTAGAGATACAAATATATGTGTTATAGCCTCAAATGAAACAGAAACTCAAAGCAATGTATATTTTATCACACTTCGTTTTACAATAAAAATATTTTTATCAACAATTCCATCTTGATAAATAACTTTTTCATAGTTCACTATATATAAAACATTTTTCATCCAAAATATAAATTTATATTTTTTATTTTATTGTAAATATCATTCAATAAAACCTTAAAAATACCCATATTGCCAAATGAAACGTCATCTTATTCTTTCTCCCTAATTAATTATTATATGTTGTTTCTTTGTTATCTACTTTTTTTTCTCCCTCATTATAATCTATTCTTCCTCCTTTATTATCTGCTTCTTTACTGTCTGTTTTATTGCCTTTTGATTCTTCAAATATTAAATTTTTAAGAATTGTTACCCTTTTAGCTTATCCTGTAAGATGTCGTTTGCAAATACCCTTATAATCTGATAACTTTTTCATAAATCCTGCAAATTCTCTCTTTTTATTTTCTGAACAATTTTGGGGATCCTAATTAAATGATAATTTAATATCTGATACTTTTTTCTTTAAATCTACTAAATGTGATTCACGGATTTCTTTATAATTAGTTAACCTTTTCATAAATACTCCCAAACCACTTTCTGTTTATTATCTCCGTCTTTTTTACTCCCTTCACAAATATCTACTTCTTTTTTATATGATTCATTACCATCCCCTTTTCCACTTTTTAATTTCTCATTAACTGAATCCTTGTGGTGTAATATTACCTTTGGGGCGTCAGCCATTTGTGATGTACAAGAATTCTTATTATGTGTTATGTTTTCCTTTACTCCTGATGTTTTATCCATATTACTTACTGTACGACCTGATTTTTTTGATTCTCTTTCACCTTTTATTTTATCTTTTTTCTCATTATCTTCAAGTGTGTCACATGTACCTGTAGCTTGTGATTTGTTACCTTCTTCAACATTAGTCATTATTCTGTTAGTCATTAACTTAAATGTGCTACTACCGTGGCTTACTTCTTTCTTTAAGGAACTTCCAGCTGTAACCTGTAGATAGTAATCAATAATTTATATAAAAAAAGAAGTACGTTTTACCACGTTAATAAAGTTTTATTTTAAAAAGAAAAATATACAGGATACGAAACAAAATAGAGAAAAAAAAAAAAAAAAAAAAAAGACACAACAATCAAAATATAACAATCAAAATAAAATAGTCAAAACACAAGAATTATTATATGACAATCATAGCACAATGATCAAAACACTACAGTTATTACACAACATTTATAATGCAACTGTCAAAACATATTTTTTGCATTTTTATTATGTTACATTATTGCAAAATTCACATATCCATATAACGAGCGTAAGTGAAAGAACTTTAACAATAAAAGAAAAATTAAATTTTCCTTTCACAAAATCATTATTTGTTATATCTCTATCCTTCAGCAATATACCTGTTATATATATGCTTATTAAGTCCACCGCCTGTGGATTTAATGGGGTTCTTACTATTCTTTACCATCATTTTGTACTTGCTCTTAAATTAAAAGTAATACTCTAATGATTAAAAATGTTCTTAAATGTAAAAGCTTACTGAGCTACTAATAAGAAAAATAGCTCACAAAATCTAATTTTAGTAAAATATATGTATGTGTATAATATGTATAAATATTTGTTTATATTTAACTATTTATACATAAATAACTATTCAAAATAAGATAAAATTCATATACATAATAAGAATAGCAAATATAACTGTTTTATGTCAGTAATATAAAATAATCATCTAAATAATTTTTTTTACAAAAACGAAGATAAACATGTATATATTGTAGTTATATTTTGTCGTTCATTTAAAAACAAAAAATATAAGTAACCTATAACTAAATATATTTTAACCAAAGTTTTGCAAGAAACAAAAAGAATTTAAAGCCTACTTTCTAAATTTTTTTTTTTATATATTACATTAACATAATGAATACAATCATTAGACACAAACTACATGGTTCTTATGCTGATAGCAACGGTGGTAACATTACTGAAGATAAGCAAAAATATCAAATAATTTCACATTTTTATTTTCAATTGTTTAAAACGTTTAATGTTAATAGGAATAAAATTTAATAATGTGATGTATTTATAGCTATTAAATACTATATTAAATTTTAGGAATATTAAAACTAAGTCAGCTGAGTTGAGTGAAATTTTTTTATATTTTAATTATTATAAACATAATTATATATGATCTACGTAATTTTATATAATAAATACACCATATAAAATTATGTACATTTAAATAATTATGATAATATTAGTGTTAAAAAACAACAAAAAAAAAAGAACATAAGTTATTATAAGAAACTATATTTATTTATATAAAACTCACTATTCACCTATTATAATTTGTACATGTTTTATAAAGAAATGCATATGATAAAAATAAAAAAAGTACGTGAATTATTACATACTGTATGTATGTAAATAATATTATGTATATATATATATATATATATATATATATATGTGTAATATATAACAGAGTAATTTATATAAGATGATTAATCTTGATAATGTAGTAAGAAATAAAAGGGGGGACGAATATTACAATATTACTAAAAAATTTGAAAAAATAAATAGATCTGAAAAAATATTTTTTTTTTTAACTTTTCGTTCCAAAACTTTTATGCAAACAATATTAATAACATCATTATCTAATGTTTTAACGAGTATTAGGTTTTCTGATAGAAAAATTATATATTTTCTTCATAAATCTCCAAGCTTTTTCATGTTGGCTAAAAATAAAAATTCTAAAAAAAATGTTTTTTTTTTGTCATATATTTTTTATTCATTATTATTTCTTAGAACGGCAAAACTTTCTTTAAAGCATTCTATTAAAGAAACATCTTAACCAAAAATGTTTTATATATATATGTATACACGCAGGCAAACAAAATTAACGTGTCTTCTCAGATAAATATATTACTAGAAAATTAATGAATAATTGAAAAATGTATAAAAAAAAGGGAAAATAATTAATTGAATATATTATTTTAAAATTAAAAAAAATAAAAAATATTCTGACAATTTAAAAAGATTATTTATTCTTACCATTTTTTTTTTCTTCTTTTTTTTTTTTTTTTTTTTTGTCTTATTTTTTAGATGCTTAATTTATTATTCTAACTTTTAAGATAGATACTTTATTTCTTTGTATACTATGAATTTTTGTATCATTTGGTCATTTCATGCTTTATTTTGTATTACATAAATTTATTTATACAAAAAGATACGTATTAACAACTAGTGTTAAAAATAATTTCAACGATAATTATAAAAAAATTTTAAATATTTATACTTGTACACTAATTAAATTTGACTTTAATTAATGCTTCTATTTAGTTCTACTTATATTTTTACCTTCTCTGGCAAATTTTTTATCACCCTATATTAATTTATTGAAAATACCAACAAGTATGTAGGATGTAAGGCATTTAAAAAAATTCAAAATTGTTTAAGTAACATTTCCAATCCTTTCAAGAATGTTTGATATATTTATTAGAAATTATTTATTGCACAAATTAGGTTCCATTATACATATGTAGATATATATATGAGTTCATTTTTGGTTAAGATAAAAAAAAATATATTTCATATGTCCAATCGATATATTTTTTTTTTTATTTGAAGTTAAAAGAACTATTAATCCCATAATTACACAAACTACGAGTTTTTTTGCTCTAAATAATTGAAAAAATTGATGCAAATTCTAAAGCCCCTAATCGAACTAAGCATTATTCAATGGCATGCTACTATAAAAAATTCTAAAAACAAATAAACTTCCCTTATAATTATTTTATTAGTACCAAAGTTTATTAATCGTCCTTCTTTAAAAAAACAACAAATAAAAGAAAGAAAAAAAAAAAAAATACATTTTTATATACTTATTAATGCAGACAAAATTATCGTTATTCACATGATATATTACGCGTAATGAGTTTAATTGAACTTAAAAAAAGAGAAAAAAGAGAACATGATTTAACTGCAGCTTAAATGTTATTCCATCTTTACGTCAAACACTGCGCTTTTATTAATTATCACATGAGGAAATCTATATTTTCTTATTAAAGATAAAACCAATTTATTTAACTATTTATCAAATTATTGTATTTACTTTCTTAATAATAAAATTTAAATGAATATACTGAATTAAAATGTTATATTTTTTTTATTAAATGTAGATTTTAATTTTATAACACAAACAGTTGTAATTTATTTACTTTTATTTATATCGAAATTATTGCAATATGTAAAAAATAACTAATTGAGAGAATTTATATTCAAAGAGCTTTGAGCTGCTTATTTACTATATAGAAAAATTCCCTTTTTGTAAATTATTCTATTTCCTAATATATTTATTTTTATGGAAAGTATTTTTCACTTTTTAATAATTTTTAGTTATTTTTCAAAATTGAATATAATTTTCTTTTAATAGACAAATAATTGGTAATAATTCTTTATATATTTCAGGAAAAATAGTAAAACATAATACACATTGGCAAATGCTATAATATGTACAATACCATTTTTTATTATGATGTTAAATTTTATATTATTCCTTTTTGTTACGCATAATTTTTGTATGTTGTAAAATATGGAATCAACTAAATATTAACAATATGTACCCAATTCACCAAACATATATCAGAAGATTGTAAAGCACATGAAAAAGGGGGAAAAAGAGCTCATAATTGATGACTCAAATGAAATAAATGATTTTTCCATGCTTTTATATATTAAGTGTACATTTATATAAACACAATAATATGTATATATTTCCTAAATTAAAGTGTAAAATTTAAACAAAAATTTATAGGATTGTATTATAAATAATTATTTTTATCAAACTGTTTTATACTCTCTACATAATTTTGACATTTTGTTATTATGACCTGCTCAGCGTTTTGTCATACTTTATTTCCTACTAGGGTTATATATATATAGAGAGAGAGAGAGAATAGAAAATCAAAATGTATTAAAGTAAAAATAGTAAATAGACATTTAACTGATAAATTAAAATATTTCCTTATGGTGAACATAATCTATTTATCAATTAAAAAAAAATATATATATGCATTCTATTTTATTGATTGTCTTTTGTAAAAATTCCAAAAATAAAAAATATAAATTTTATGGCTTATTTTCTTACCATCACTGCAGATACTTATTTTATTGATGAATGAAAAAAAAATATCACAAGCAAAAATTGAGCAGACATTGGTAGTAAACGTTATTAACAAACCCCCCCCCTCAATAATTCCTTTTAATTTTAATGTTTCGTTCCATACAATGCATAATGAATAAGGTATTACAACGATTTTTAATTTGTAATAGGATTATACTATTCGTATAATTTCCGCAACAAGTTTCTAAATCCATAAGCCTTTTTTTTTACTTTTATATATAATTAAACTTTCACTTCTAAGAATAACATAAAATTCTTTTAAATATCTTAACGTAATAAAAATAATAAACGGTAAAAATATAATACCCATAGCAGCCATCGTGTATAAAAAGATTATAGAATAATTATATACACGAATAAAATAAAAGTGTAACAAAAATGCAACACGAAAAAATTAAGGAAAAAAAACATATTAACAAATTTTTATTTATGACATACACATATATAAACTACTCTTTATTCGCTAACAAGAGAAAGTATGCCAATTTTATTATCTTAGCAATTTTGCTATGTGAATAGTAAAATATGAAATAAGCCTTTTTATACTCCGTATATATATATATATATATATATATATATATAAAATGAAAAGCATAATTTATTATATTATGCAAAAATAAGATTTATTAATATGCACTCTACTATAAAGAGATGCTCTACTCTTTTTTTATATTAAACTAATATATATATATAAGTTTATACTTATAAATATATGTCATGATCAATTTTCTTTTTCATTACAAATGTAATTAAAATTTATTTATATTTTTTTTCGTAATATTACTATATTCTGTTTATGCATTGTTTTTATAAGGAAAAGCTACCTGTAACAGGAATCTTCTAAGGAAATAGGTTTAAAATACTTAAAAAGAAAATATGCATAATACACTATATAAATATAATTAATGCTTTCTACATTTTCTTTAAAAAAAAAAAAAAATTTAGAGAATGAATATATTAATTGTCCAAATAAAAAAAATATTTTATTTAAATGATATATAAATAAGATCGTTAAAATAAAATTTCAGCTCTTTTATTATTCTTTTTTGTATTGTTTTTATTATTACGAGCATATTATATTAGTAGAAATAGTTAAATTACATGCAAAATTATAAAATATACAATAATATAAAAGCACAAAAAAAAAAGTAATTAAACTAAAAAGCACCAAGTATACAAATTATTATATTATAAATGTAATAGATATTTCATAAAATGAGTCTGTGCTAATGAATAATATATAATTTAATAATAATATATTTAAACCATAAATTAATAAACTCATATTTCTCGGATGTAAGGTAATACTAACATTTATATATATATATATATATATATGGACTTGATAAATAATTATGCTCAAACAAAATAATAAAATAAAAACCCCGTATGCATAACATAAAAAAATATATATCATTTTTTTATATGTGGACAACTATAACAAAATTAGGAAATAGTATATATTGACTTATAACTATATTAATTTTATTTGCTTTATATTATTCTTGTTAAAAGTAAAAAAAAATTAAGAAGAAAATGTAAAAAATAATTTAAAAAAAATTTAATATTTAAAAAAATATTATTTGTAAAAAAACCCTTAAGTATACCTAGAAGCATTAAATATATATAATATTTTTTTTTTTTTTATGAATTTATGTAAAATTAGCTATTTTAGAAGTATATTAAAAGAAAAATAAAATATTTTATTATTTATTATGTACATAAAATAATAAATCTCTCTGAAAACATTAATTTATTATATTTTTTTTTTAATTTATTTTTTCATTGAAATAATTTTGTGCAACAAAAAACAATTTATGGTTTATAATTTTTTTAAATATTACACAATAATTCTTTTAATTAAAAATATAGCTAAGAAAAAAAAAGTAGTGTTACTTTTTTGCTATTTAAATCTGTATATAATTTTATATCTTTTATTTTCTGTAAATATATTTTTTTTTTATTTGTTTTATTTATTTTTTAAAAGTATATTATCGTGAAAAATTCTAGAAATAATAACGAATTTAGAGATATCTTGAAGTTATATATTTTTTATTCTTATATTAAATTTTCTTCTCGAAGAGGTATTTAAAAATAAAAAAAAAGCATATATATATATATATATATATTCATTTATATTGTGTACATCCTTCATATAATGTTATATAATTAGCCTTTTAAAGATTAATTATTAAATTAAAGTAAAAATAGAGATATGTGTTTTGATTTTATAACATAAATTACAATGTGCATTTTAGTCTATTTGTACATATGGACAACCATAAAATTACAAAAAAATGAACATGATAACAAATATTCAGTATATATAATAAATTTTTTAACGTCCTGTGGTAATGCATTTTTTGCATTCTTTTTAAAATTTTAAATTTTGTAAGCCTTGTACATTTTGATATAGATGTAATTATCCCACTTTTTATGTACTTCTGTTTTTTAAAATTAGGTATACGGTTTATATTTGAAAATAACATTTAGAAAAAAATATTATAAATAGAAAAATCTTGAGAGTTACATTTTATAAAAATGAGTCTACGAGAAACTACCCACGTTCCACAAACAACTGTTGCAAAAGACGTAAATCACAATTCGTTAGATTTAGCCGAAGATAGATTTTCTCAAACGAATGATATAAATGCGCATAGAACTACAAATGTCAGTGAATTATCAAATCAAGTGGCTGAACATGCTAATCAAGTAAATGAACATGCTAATGTAGTAACTGAACGTGCTAATCAAGTAAATGAACAAGTTCGTCATGTAGCTGAACAAGTTCGTCAAGTAGCTGAACAAGTTCGTCAAGCACCAAATGTTCAAGCTCCTGTTTCAAGTAATTTAGCTCCTTCAGAAGCAGCATCTACATCTACCGAAGTAACTGCCGAACCATTACATAATACTACTGTAGAGGGTGCTCCAGAATTACCATCATCAGAAAAAATTGAACCCCCACCCAATTTAGATGAATTATTTAGTGAAGAGTCTATTAGAAAATTAAGAGAATCCATAGAAAATTCTCCTTGTTATAAACGTAGAGTGGCTTTATATCAGCAGCAACAACAACAACAACAGCAACTTGCTAGTACACAAACATTGAATCTTGGTCCATCGTCATCAATGATATCTCCCTTATTTAAGTTACAATTTTTTGCATCATATGCTAAGGGAGTTATGCATTATATTCAAAATCATTATGTAGCACTTATAGTAGTTTTTTTATTAATGCTTAATGCATATTTTTTAATAAATTATTTCAAAAACACACCACAAAAAGGGGTAATAACCAAAAGAAGAAAATTTTAAGGATTATATATATATTTATTTATGTATATTTATGTTTTTCTGGGAATTTATATATTTATATTTGTTTTTGTATATATTTATCTATGTATGCTTATGTGTTTTATTTTTTCATACAAAAAAAAAGCACTCATTTTAAATTAATTTTTTTTTTTTTTTAATACAGAAAAAAAAAGCGAAAAAGGTGGAAAAATCCAAAAAATGTGCAAAAGAAAAACAAGAGGAGAATGATGATATATAAGATTTGAAAATTGCTATACCCAAATGAAAATATAATAATTAATTTTTAAAGTAAACGATCTCAAATATTTAGGACAGAAATAAGACAATAATAGAAAGACAAAAACGCTTGAACAAGCAAACATGTAAACCACCTCTGAAAATATGTAAATGTAGAAACGAATATACAATAACCGTATATAATATTTTTCAGTAAAATAGTTTATATACTATATACATATATATATATTTAAGTATATACGCAAATATGTTTTTTTTCACGATATATTTATGTCGTTTATTTAAAATATATATACAACTTTGAATTTTCTGTTTTTTAAAATTTTCCTTTCTTTTATTTAATTAAAATTTATAATTGGATAAATATGAAAAAAATAGTTCATATATTATTCCTATAGATTTAAACATTAATTTTTTATTCAAAAATTTTAAGTTATTTGTGAAAATTAAGAACATTGTTTTTTAATAAAACCTTATATTTGCCCCATATTTAAATTAATGTTCCATACACTAATTATATATAATACTTTAATAAATATATAATCCCATGAAACGAGCGTTACAATATTTTGGCCCCATATGTGATAGATATATTAAAAAATATAAAATAAAATAAAATAAAGTAAAACTAATGATTGTTTCACTATTAAATATTATTTCTGTACCATGAAATGGTAATTTTAAATGATATTCATAATGAGGGCATTTTGATGTAAATAATTCTTTCTCATTTTCTTAGCAAATTGTAAGGTATATGTTCCATACGAATATACAAAAATGGGTGTTCATATATATATATATATATGTACATTTATGTATATACTCAATAATGCAAGCTCTTTTAAAAGCATATTAGGCTTTTCTTAGAAATTTTTATTATAATAGTGTTTTTCGTGAGAAGCCCAATATTACCGAACGTACCAAACTTTTAGTTCTAAAAATACCCATTTTTATTTATTGTAATAAAAATGTATTATGGATGTGTTTTTATAACGAATAAGGTTTCAAAGTATTTATAGCATCTCCAAGAGTACTGTTACAGTTTAAAATCAGCACGTGTCGTTTACTGGTTAAACTTTTTTAATTTATTAAACACCTTAACTATTTTAATTATATTTTTACATACAAGTACAAATTTATGATAATCTAAATTTTGAATATCAATTGCTTTTAATAAAATAACGAAAAACTAAAAAAGAGAAAAATATATTGTTGCACAGATAATATTTTTAAAATAAAAAAGTTTCTATATAATATTAAACCTTACAAAAAGAAATTAAATGTTATTATATCTATTTGAAATACTTCATACTTTTTTTTTATCTAATATCAGTTTTATTAATTTTTATCAGAGTAAAATAAAACATTTACCAAATAGATTGCTCTGCAAAAAGTGACAACTACAAAGGGTAAAAATATATAAACTTTTCAAACAAAGCAATAATACTCTTATAACAAGTGAGCTTATTATATATATATATAGATAGATATAGATATATAGATAGATATATAGAAATATATTTGCATAACCAGAAAAAAAATGAATAAAAATAATAGTATGGTTAATATATCATTTCTTCATATTTTACACAATTAAAATACAAGCCCGAAAATGTAAAATTTGAAATGAGAATAAAAAAAGGCTGATTTATCTGATAAATAGGTCACATAAAAAATGTTTGTAAAGACATTATTAATTTATCTTTTTAGGTATATGGGAAAACATAATTCTTAAAATTTTCATCTTAAATTATGATATATGTTTCCCATTTTTCACAAAAAAAAAAATGAACTTACAATACCCTTTTAGAAGTTACGAAACTATAATATTATCTTTCCCTTTTAATTTTCTAATTGAAATAAATATATATGAATAATATGTATATATATAAGATTTATAGAAAAACTTTTTTTTCCTGTTCTGTATTCGAATTAATGCAGATATACATTTTTGCCTCATATAAAATTTAGTTTCTTTTTTTTTTGATTTTTGCCATATTCTAACATTTATCCTTCTAGGTTTAGCTAATAAAATAATATCGTCCTTATTAAGAGAGTGATGAGATCAATTTAAAAAAAAAAACGCTATCATCGTTTTGTATTTCTAATAAAAAAAAAACGTAGTATTCACAAATAATCCATAATTAAAAGCTCAAAAATATATTTTTTTAAAATTTAGAACACATAGTTTAAGTTACATATTAATAAAACAATTATCAAAAAAGTTATACATTTTATAAAACTTTAATATAAAGGCAACTACAAATCGATCCAGAAAATTGTTTTTGTTCTAATTTAATTTTTTTTTTTTTGATATATTTTAAATCAGCGTTTTTCCAGTACTATAAATAATATAACACCATTGGGAAGTTCATGTTGTGTAGATATATATACAGATGTGTCAATGTCATTATTTTTCACACTTAAAAAAAAAGTAAAATATTTTTTTTTGTTACAGAAGAACTTTAATGAAAATACAATTTATGCTCTACTTAAAAAAATAACTCAATGATTGTAAAAACTATATAAACGAAATAAAAAGATTTTTCCAAATTTAAAATTAGACATAAGTAAATCTTTAACATAAGGAAAACAATTCTGTTTATATATATTGTAAATAAAATTAGGAATTTTTATGATACAGTAAAATATATATTTATACATATAAATAAGCATGCAACATGCTGTAAAAAAAAACAAAAAACAAAAGATATATTCAAAAAACGGTATAATATTCAATTTGCAAAAACATTATATTCTTTCCTAACAAAATTCAGAGTGCCAGTTATAATATTATATATATAATTTCTATTTTATGAAAAATATTTTAAAAAATAAAAATTTGAATGATCTATTTTCTTTTTTTTTCTTTTTATCATATGAATGAAAAGTACAATATAAAATTTGAGAGAATTTACAGTTTTAATGTTTCCTTCAATATTTTATATATGTGTTGTTTTATTGCGTTTTTTTGGTAGAATACGTACATTTTTAATTTAAAATTAAAAAAAAAAATTCTTTTATCATTTGCTTTTATTTATTTATTTATTTATTTATTATTTTTATTTTTTTATTTTTTTATTAGGAATAGTGTATTAAGTCGCACTATTTATTATTTTAATATATAGTTTTAATAGTTTTATATATATAATTTTTTTTTTTTTTTTCTTGTTAATAATATCTACCCTAAGGAGAAACATCAGTTTTACTCTTGCTAATTATAATGTAAAATAAATTAAACGTAAAATATTTCTCCAATTTTTTTTTAGTATTATTATAAAAATATGAAATGAATTATGAACATCATGGCTCATGTAGTTTATCAAATCGTAAACATAACAATAAAAGAAGCACCAAAGGTGTGAACATAAACATTACCTATAAAACTTATGACAATAATAGAACAACGAATTTAATACAGAAATGTAATAATGAATCTAATTTTGTAAAAGATAATTTGAATTCATATAAAAAATATACTCTTATCGAAATATTTCGTTCTTCATTGTATATTTCTCGTATACATAAATTAATATTTATCCAAATAATTTTGATTATAATTTGTTCAATGCACTTTCATGTAAGACAGAATGTTTGGGTAAATGTTTATATGTATATATTTATTCCTCTTACCCCTTATAATATTATTCAATCAAATATATATTCTATAACAAAATAAAAAAAGACAATATAAACATTTTTTTTTTTTTTTTTTTTTTTGATTTATTATATATAAAAAAAATACCTAATTTGAAGAAAAAGGATATATTTATAAACTTGCAAGAAAACCAATGTAATGAGAAGGGGCGGAAAATATGAGAACAAACTCAAATAGAGGAAGAGATTTTTGAAAAAAAGTTGGTAGAGCAAAAAGGAAAATTATATATACAACTTCGTAATTTAGGAGTACATTATAATTTAAATAGTGTTGAAATCAGTAATAATAAAGAAAGAGTTAATAAAAAAACTATTGAAGAATCATTTACAATTCCTAAATATGATAAATCCAGGAAGATATTTGTATTCGGGGATCCAGCATGTATGTCTTATAATACATATATCATGTTAAAGATTAATAAAGATATATTAAAAAAAATAAAAAAAAAAGAAAGAAAAGAGTTATTAAAAAATCTATGCAAACATTTTTTAAAGACAGTTATCGATTTTAGGAGTAATCCTAAAGATACGAATATATATTTTTACATAGGTGATAGTATTGATGGTGATAATCATGTTCATATTTTATGAACATCTTAATAAACAGTTTATTAGAGAAAAAATAGAATACAATAGAGACTCTGAACTTCTCTTCCTGATTCTTCTTTGATTGAAATTAGAGAAATATGTGGTGAAAAAATAAGGAAAAAAGAAGGAAAAATTTTGAGAAAAAAAAATACAAAAAAGGATACAAGTTTTTGAAAGGAAAAGAGAAAAATTTATATAGGGAATAATAATAGAACAAGAAAATAATTTTACAAAATCCGGTAAATGAAAATACAGACACTAAGAAGTGAAAAACTTGAATAATAATAATAATAATAATAATAATAACAAAACATATATACATAAGAATATTACTATATGGCTTTTCCTGTGTGATGCGTATTATTTTCCTTTAAATACTCTTAAGTGGCGCACACATTAAAGCATAATATTATTTTTTATAAAACTTAGCACTCTTCATATTACATGGCTTTCCATTTATTTCTCATATCAAAATTAAAGTTTTACAGCCATTTTTGTTGTTATTTTTTTCATTATCCCTTATAATTATTGCCTACTGTATTTGTAAACATGTGTTTTCCTAACATTATTAATTACAAAAATTTTGTTGGAGCTAAGATTTTACTTTTTTTAACAATACTTATAAAAGCAAGTACATATATATATATATATATGTGTGCACGTATCACATAAAAAAGTATTAATTTTTTTTAAATAATTTCAAAGATAAATCTTTTACTTCTAGAAAGCTTATGGAGTGGGTCCATTTTTTTATCCTAGAATTACTCACTTTTTAATTATATATTATTTACTATACCATCATGTTATATAACCTATTTTAAATACATCTTATTATGCAAGTTCTATAAAATATATTAACTCATATAAAAATAAAATATTAAAAAGGAATGTGCAAAAAATTGTATCGTTTACGAAAAGGTCACATATTATGAAAGTACAAAATATTTTTACATATATATATGTTCAAAGAAGTAAAGTCTTTTTTCAACTACATAAATACACATACTTGAAAAGTGATTGTATGATAAAGTGAAAATAATTTTAATGTTCATCCTTAAAAATATAAAAAAAAATTCAACTTCAATACAAATGTTTCGAAATATAGGCATGTCTTCAGAAAAATTGAGGAGATTATGTGGGAAATTTACGAACATGTATTATATTGATATTTTTACATACATACAAGTGTATATATATATATGCATATGTGTGAAGACTTTGGACTATTGCGTTAAATGGAAGTGCAACTTTTGGTAATTTATGCGTTCATGAGGGTGCTCCGACGTTTGAAAGCTAAAGCGTTAATAACAAGGTTCACCAAATACATGTTATCAAAAATATAGGGGCTTTTTTATGCTTAATTCTCCATTTAAAAATATTATTATGTATTTTTCATTATTAAAAAAGTGAAGTTCATAGATATATATTGATAGTGAACATATTTTATTTAACCAAAATGAGATAAAGGGACAAATTATGTAAAGAGAAACGGCAAAAAATTATACATCATTTTTTTTTTTTTTGTAAATTAATACACGTTAAATAAATTATAAAACAACAAATACTTTTATACAGATAGTAGCTAATTTTTTTTTTTTTTTTTTTGAGACTTCTCTTTATTCTTACATAATTTTATATATTTAATTCAAATAAACCAATTTAGAGAAGGGGATAGTGTGTTTGAAGTATAGACACCTGTCATGTTTTTCTATTTCATTTCATTTTATTTTATTTTATTTTTTTGTATATACATGATAAGGAGCATATAAAACAAAAATAAACAAAATATTAACTTTTGCTTCTAAAATACTACATGAGCAAATGGTAAGAACCTTGTTGAATACTAAATTTAAAAACTTATGTTTATATTAAAGTAAGTTCTATGAAACATTTACACAAACGCAAACAAAAGCGTATGAACAAATCAGAGTTGAAATATTCTAATTCATTCTTTAATAATTCCATACATCACACTTCAAACTTTTTTATGTAATATTTCATTAACAAAAAATGAAATGGCCTTAAAAAGAAAAGATGTGAAGTTCATTTTATTTTTTTATATAAAAATTTGTAAAAAAATTAAGTTGTGCACATATTCATACTTATATATACATATGGAAAACCTTCATAAAATTTTATACTATCGATATTGCTATTTTTGTATTTCACGACATTTTAAAAAAATAATAGTAAAAAAACACAAAAAATCGAAAAAAAAGAAAAATCTCTGAACATGAATCTAAAATTTAAAAAAGAAATTTGGTAAATCTAAAAATATAGAAAGATTTCAAGCTACCATGTTTTTCTCCTTAATAGCAAAATAGTTATCTCCTGCACGATTTGCAAACTCACGTGCGTGGCAATTTATGGTAGTATCAAATAAATCTAGAAAATCCTCTCTTAAAAAATCTAACTCAGTTGACATTAGACCAGCATACATATCTACAAAATTTTCTAAGTTTTTTTTTCTAAAAAGTTGTTTCAAAAATCTAAAACCTTTTAGATTAGGAATTTTGTAAGTTTTGTTCATTAAGGAATAATCAAATTCTCTTAAAAATCTATTATGTCCAAGCAGCATTTTCGTTTTAATAATTGAAAAAAAGGAAGGCAACAAATCATCAAGTGATCCAAAATATTCTTCATTTCCATTCTTTTCACAAAAACCAAAAAATGGGTTATTTTCATGTGGCCCTAATAATGCAAGTGAACTACTACGTTTCCTCAAACCTAATCTTTTTCTACTCTCAATAACTACAGAAGTTCCTTTTGCAGGCTTTGTTATATCAGAATTATAATAATGATCAACGACACCAAGGAAAGCCAAATACTGGTAGTCACGAGCAGCATATACTTCATTTGCATTAATTGACGCTTCATCTTTAGTTATATACTCTCTTTTAAAGGCTCGTATTTCATATGGCTCAAAAAGTCTAGTTGGAACATTTTTATAGGTAGCATGATTATTTCCATTTACTGGATTTATATTTTGTTTAAATATATTAACATCTCTTTTCAAGTTTGCATAATCCTGTTCTTTAAGAATTATACTATCCATATGATCTAAAAGTATTTTGTTATCTAAAACCGTTAAGAAATCTTTAGCAATATCAGGATTAATATCCTTTAATAAATTTCTGAAATACGTTTCAAAATTATCAGTATTTGACATGGCTTTTATATCCTTAGCATAAGCATGAATTAGGAACACCGTAAAACCTCTAATAAAACAATGATGATCCTTTTCATCTAAAGTATTTATATTTGTTGTCTCCACATATTTTATAGCATCATTTCCATTATTAAAATGCCTGAAAAAGAAATGGATCCAGCTACCTAAGTTCTTACCTGTCGATGTATGAGCATGAATTATACTAGACAATGTAAAGTCCTGAAATGTTATGCTGGACATTGCTTTTGAGCAGTTGTACGCATTTGCAACGTTGTGTAAACAAAGAAATATGAATAATGAAATAAGAAGTTTTGTATTCATTTTGTCTTTCCCTCTTAAATATCACATTAGATATTACAAAATTTTATTAATTTATTATTTTTACTTTAAAAAAAAAAAAAAAAAAAAATTATATCTTTTAATAAAAATAATAACTTTTCACAATAATATTTTTGTATATGTACATATAGATGTTTGTTTATATATATGCGTATACGTATATTCCTTCTTTTTTTTCTTCTGTAAAATTCATATTGCAAAAAAATTTTAATTTAACCAAAAATTAAAAAATCAAACTATCAGTAGTCATATGTTTGCAAAAACTTATAGAACACAAAATAAAAGAATAAATGAAATAAGTAATACGCATAATTTGAAGTCCCTCGTATTTTACACACATATATATATATATATTTATATATTCATTATAGAATCTTTAAAAGTATATTATTGTTATTAACAAACAATTAACTATAGAACAAATAACAAAAAAAAAAAAAACGAAAGACAGAAGAAAAGCTGTCTTTATTCAATTCCTTAAAATATAATTTGTTTTATGCACTTTATATGCATAAAATAATTGCCTTTATCGCCAATTTATTTTATTTACTTTTTTTTTTTTTTTTTGTTGTTATAAAACGTGTTTTAAATAAATATATAACAATAATAGACTCCATTTATTATTTTTTCCATTTGCTTGTATTATATTGCCTTAATATTTTATTATATATATATAAGTACATAATGTATATATATTTTTAAATGTAACAAAAGCAATGTTACAACAATTAAATAGATAATGTCATCGAAAAATATTTTGATACAAAACTTTTCTGCAACTACGGTGCTTTACTAAATTCAAAAAACAAAAATTCCCACTATCTAAAAAGAATATTAAATGCTTATAATAATTAGAAGAAGATATATAATAATTTCTTTATAATATATTTTCGGCGACTATTAAAAGGATGCAAAACAAAAGGTCATTATATATACATTTATACGTATATGTGTGTATTAATTTGCTGCTAACAACTTTTATGTAGTACAGCAATACTTAAGCAGAGAATTTCACTTACTCAAAAATACGTCTAAATTATACAAGTTCAATAACTCATCATTAACTTTAAAAGATAAAATTTACAAGAACTAAATTATAAATATAATATTCTAATAATATGTTATGCAAAAAGGTGTTCATTCTAAAAGTACTATAATGTATAAATATTTATGTGTCCTCTTGCTTACGGATATAAACAAGTAATACTCACACATATATCCATGTGCAATCACATAAACAACCATTCCATTTTTAGTTATATAAATTATATATTAAATAAAAAAAAAATAATTTTGAAACGTCTAAATGTTTTTATGCGTACCTTTTTTTCTTTTTTTTTTTAATATTATATTTTACTTTCAATTTCATGAAAATCGAAAAAATGGAAATAACTTATTTTTATAAATATATCTAATTTTAAAAAAGTAATAAAATATGTAGAAATTTTCGTGATTTTTTTTATTTTTATTTATATTCTTTCACATAATAGCTCTTCCTTAATTTTATGTGTACCTTTTACCTTTTTTTTTTTTTTTTTGTTTTTCTTCCCTCCTTTTTTTTTAAAATGTATACATACTCATAAACATATACAACTGCTCTTTTATATTTATGATTAAGTTCTATAAAATTAATATATAGGACTTATCCATTTTTCAAGTTAACAAAATTTTACAATATTGAAGCACTTTTATGAATATTTTAGTGTGGTATTTTTGTATGCATATCTTATAAAATTACCTTTCAGATAAACCTATGTAAATATTACGTTCAAAATAGGGTAACACTGTATTTAAACAAGGAAATGCAAATGTTGTTTGTACATATACTTATATATACAAATATGTGCACGTAGATCGTTACTCATACGTTCACTTAAATGCATTTTAAAAAAGAAAGCTCTAATGCATACATTTCGAAAAGTTGAAGTGTTAATTATGAAATATCCTTTTTGTTTAGCGTAGTATAGATGAAATAATTACAGAATGTTTTAAATTAAAACTATATTTATCCTAACATTTTGAGAAGTACTTTTCTAAGTATAGTTATTGTGAGTTATGAAATGTAAAGTGATATGAATTTACTGACCAAAGCACTATTTTGTTTTTTTTCTTTTTTCTAATTACTTTTTTAGGCTCATTATAAAATATCAAATATTTTAAATATACTCTACGTGAACCCTAAAGCAGAAATAAAAATTTTTAATTTTAACAATTTTTCAAAATGTACAAATTCAGCTTCCTTCAATTTTTCTAGTTATGAAAGTTGTAAAATATTGAAAACGAAAAAAAAAATTTAGAACAAGTGACAAGCATTAACCTATATTGTTTTGTTTTGTTTTGTTTTGTTTTGTTTTTTTTATTGTTAATGTAAATATAGGTATAAAAAGATAAATTATAAATGATATTATTTTTTAATAAAAAAGGTGAAAAAGTTTTGTAATATCTAACATATGTAGAATTTATTATATAAAAAATATCACATTATTCTCTTAGCAGAATGGTAGTGCAAATGTATTTTTTTTTCGGAGCTTTCTTTGATTATTAAAATTTACATTTATCATGTATGTTTCTTTTGTATGTTTCTTTTGTATGTTTCTTTTGTATGTTCCTTTTGTATGTTCCTTTTGTATGTTCCTTTTGTATGTTCCTTTTGTATGTTCCTTTTGTATGTTCCTTTTTTTGTTGTTGAATCGGTATTTTTCATTTGGAAGATGTATATTTTACAGCTTAATAAATAATGTTAATATTGTACGACTTACATTTTATTTTTTTCTGCAGCTCTTTCTTTTTATACATTCTTTAATATACAAATGTACGGCTCGCCTTCTCAATATAAGTTATATACTTAATATTTCTATCATTGCGAACAGATATTGTCGAACATATTAATGTTTTTTAAAAAACTACCTTCCTTAAAAAAAAGTTCTATTTTATTTAACATACTTTTGTTTGGGAGTATCTTAAAATTGCAGCATTTATAGATATCTTTTAACAATTTTATGTTAATACTACTTAAGTTTTGAAGAACTAGTTCTTTAATTATTTTTTTGGATTTATCAAATTTTTTTTCTAAAAGTAATGTGAAAGCTATAAGTGTGTTAATGAAACTGCAAGTTGGATCTATTTTTTGAGCTTTTAGGAAGCTTTTTAAAGCTTCTACATTTCTTCTTATTTTTAAGAATATAATGCCTTGCATAATAAATAAATAAATACCTTCATAATCATTTTTTTGGGCATGTTCTAAACAAAGTAAGGCAGTTTCATATTTTTCATTATGATTATATATAGTAGCACAATATAAGCTTATAATGGCATCAGTATTATTTAATTTTAGACATAAACTTAAATGAACATTTGCTAACTCAAATTTTCTTTCTTGAAATAATAGAACACTCAATAATAAGTGTGCCTTAAAATTACAAGGATTTATTTGAAGGCATTTTGACAATGCTACAGCTGCTTTACGTCGTTTCCCCAAGTATTTCATTTCACAAGAGTAAAGAATATAAGCATATTCATGAAACGCATTTAACTGAATTGCTCTTCTAAAAAATTGAGCAGCTAAGTTTTTGTTATTTTTTAAAGAGAAGTAATTTCCTATAAGACATAAAAAGTGTTCGTTTATTTCTCTCTTTGGGTAAGTTGTCAAAATATATTCTATTTTATTTTCTTTCTTTTGATACCAATAACATGTTGACAAATATGGTAAATGCTTTGTGTAATAACAGTCAATGTTATGAATTTTTTCCAGAAAAAATGCGCACTTTTCATAATTCCTTAAGAAAAAATAACATAACCCCTTAATATAAAAAAGGAATATACTAAAAATTGGCTTGTTTTCCCACTTATCTATTAATAATAAACATGTTTTAAAATTATTAACATAAAAATAGTAATAAAAGTTTCCTATTATTGATAAATTGTGTATTCCTTCCTTCGAAATGAAGTTATTACTTTCTTCGTGAATCGAAACTTGCACATCATCTTTGTAACAGTTCATCCATTTTAAAAAGAAATTTTTTATTTCGTCTTCTTTTATTAATGATAATATAAACTCAGTGTTTTTTATATCTATATTATTTATTATCTCTTCCTTAAATTCTATTAATTCTAAAATGTTATTATCAAAATCAGCATTTCGCTTTTTTTCTATCACTTTATTCTCTCCATCGTCTTCTTCATCATCTTTGCAAGAAGATTCAAATTTATGTTTTTGGTAAATGTATGTTCCGAAATTGTACAGTTTTGAAATCTTTTTTACTTCTTCTGTGTACATACTATTACAATAAAAATTTCCATGCAATTTCAGCAGCTTTTTACAAGAGCACATGAAAAATGGACATGATTTATAACACAAATAATAGCAGTAAGATGCTATGTTTATTAATTTATTCTTTTTCAATTCGTTAAACCATTCTCTTTTAGCTTCCTTTTCATATAATTTCCCCATCAAGTAATACGCAGCACTATACCCTGGTAGACTTTTCACATTATAAAAATTATTTTCATAAATTTTTATATTCTTTTTCTTATAATCTTCATATTTATTATTATTACAATTGTATTTTATAAAATCTTCATCTAACAGCATTAAAGCTATAGTTCTTCTCTTTTCTTTTTTCAATTTATAACAACAGTAAATGTATGCATATTTCATTATATTCTCGCACCTTATTGCTTGGCATTTTCTTCGAGTATAGTTATATAAACCATTTAAATCATTGTAGTTCAAGTAAGTTTCATTAGGAAATATAGATTCTTTCACCCTTAAATTTTTTCTATAATAATAAGTGTCTAAAAGGTCTTGATACAACCTGCTTTGGAATTTTAGATTGTACTTTCTCGACAGATGAACAGCACACATTAGGAAATTCAAGTGACAGAATAACTCTTCATCTTTATTCATTTTAAAAAAAAAAAAAAAAAATTATACTTAAACTATCAAATTATATCAAAATTAGTCAATCAAATTAAAATCAAAATATGACCTCTTTGTTTATTAAATCTAGTTGAATCAAACTATAATTTAATACAATTCTACTCTTATTTTACCTTTTTTCTCAAAGTTAAAGTGATTCCTCTGTTCATAACTTTTTTACCTACTTGTACTTACCTTAATTTTCCAATCCAAAATTTCCTTTATTTTTGGAAAATTTAGTTATTCTTCATTTGACTACTCATTTAAAGTGCTCATAAATTTATCCCCATTTTTTTTTTTTAGGATAAGTATTATTATTTGAAAAACGTAAAAAGAAAAAAAAAAAAAAGAAAGATTTATATATATATATATATTTATTTATAACCCTCTACTATGTTCTGTCTACAGTAAAACGAATCAGCTTAAAATAAAGTTATTCATCTCTTTAGTTTATATATATAAACATATATACGCATAATATGTATGCACCAATTTTGTTTATATATATTAGGGGTTTATTTTAAAATAGTAAATTTGTTAAAATAATAGAAATATTGCAACTTTATAACAACACCAGTAACCTTTAGCGAAAGGAAGAATAAGAAAAAAAGGGAATATAACAAAAGTTATAATTTATCCTTAATATTCGAAATATCTAAATAATGTAAATTTACTTCATACCTTTTTTTATTGCGTCTAATTTTTTGTTCTCTCATATATTTTTTTTCGAAAAGATATTTTCCCTTTTGCATAAAGAGTATCATTTCTTTTTTTATAAGTTATATCTTAAGAAAACACTGTAACGGGTAAATACATTTTTAATAAATTAAGATATAGATAGAATTCAATTCCTTATTTCTTTTAATTTTAGTTGACATTTATGTTAAACATATTTTGGAAATATTATCCCTATTAATAATTTATAATATATTTGAAGACAGGAAATTAATTTAAAAAATGTTAAGTTATTAAAAAAACATATACTCACTCACAAACATACAAATTTGTCAAATTCTTTAAATAGGAGAATAATGAAGAGGATACATGCTATCAAACATATATATTTATTATACATATATGTGTATACTAGTTTATAGTGAAATAAACCTTTTTCATTAATGTTAATATAGCATATGTTTTAGGAAGAATGACATAAAATAGTATTTCAGCTTAATAACTTTTACACAAAGCCTTGTAAATATATTTTGGAAAACGGAAAACTTCGTAAAAAGAAAAATAAATGCACATAAGTGTTTACATATGTATATATATATATGTATTCATATACACATGAGTAACCTCTGAGAGTACATTTTCTATAAAGGTTACTTGCATAACATTTTTAACAAAAAATTTTTAAAAATACCATGACAAATACAAATTGAAAAATACAAAAATATTTTTTGAAGAATGGAAAAAATGTAACATATAGTAGTATACACTAAGACATGAATAGTATATTCTGTAGTTTTACCTTTTATTATTTATTTTCGTTAAAAAAAAGTATTCATTAGTAATAAAATAAATATCATTTTTTAAGACTAATTTATTTTGCACCTTTATATTTTTGTTACATTTCTTTTCTTTTTTTTCCCTCTTTCCTTTTATTCCTTATATTTACAAAGACATATTTGGCAAAAAAATAATTGGAAGAAATTAATGAAATGATATAACAAAACAAAATTCAGTAATAGTGTATTACTTATAACGAGCACATATTATTAAAAACACGTTTAACATTTCTTCATTCTTGTTCCTTTTTTTTTTTTTTTTTTGGCTATTTTCAAAAGTTTTTCATTGCGCATGTTCTATTTTAAATATTGTCTCACAAGTAAGAAAAAATTACAAGGGGAAAATGATAAGAGGAGTTAAACAAAGAAAAATAAAACCAAAATAACACAAATTATTGCCACACATATATATATATATATATATATAATTATAATACATATATTTTTATGCTAATGACCCAAAATAAGAACGTTTTGCCTATTGTTATTTCTTGCTTTTTCTTTATTTATCTTTTTTTTTTTTTCATAAATAAAATATATTTTAAACATTCTTGTGCTTTTTTTTTTCTCTTTAAAGTTTTTCTTTTTTTTGAATGTAGACATTACTAAAAATTCATAACTTTTATTAAAGTATTTGCATTATTGTGTTTACTTTTTCGGGTATCCGTACCCGTAAGTATCCTTTTTTAAAAACATAAATACACATATACTCAATTCATTTATTCCCAATTGATAGCATTAATTTTTCTGTTTTAAATTCTTTTTATTATTCTCTTTCCTCTTTTATATGTATTACCCCCTTTATTTCACTTTAACGATTAAAATTACCATTATGAGTATTTTAAATTACACATTTACTTTCGTTAATCTCATCAGTTATGTTTACCATTTGAATATCTCTTTTTTTCTTTTTTTTTTTTAAGAGTACCTATTACTTTTTTGATTATCAAAACTAAACGCTAATAAATATAAATTAAATAGCGTAGTTTATATGCAATCTTTTTTTTTTTTTTTTTTGTTAACATATTACAAGAATATTTCGTTTTATTCTCCCACCTTTTTATTATCATACAAATATATTTTTTATTTTCTTCCGGTTTATCATCTTTTTTTTTTCCCCTTTTTCTTCTCTTTTTTTTTTTTTTTTTTTTGTACTTAATTTTTAATAAGAAAAATGCCACATGTTTACTTACCGCAAATTTTATGGCATAGCAAAGATAACAAAAGAAGCGATCGAATTTATTCCATAGATATACAACCATATCCAAATTATTATAGTGTCAAAAAATTAAATAAGAGATATGAGTTATTTAAAAAATTTTTAAAAGATAAACAGAACAAATATGAAATAAATTGTTCAGAAAAAGATGAAGCAAGCAAAATAAATGAAATAACTTTGTCTTCCAACAATACAAGTAGCCCTTTAAAGAAAGATAAGGACACGCATTACATGAGTAGAAATAATTCCATAAACCATAATAATGAAAATTATACAAGTGCTAGTGCAAAAGGTGATATATCTTCAATTGATGGTGTTAACGTAAATAATTTAATGAAGGAGGATAATGATTATGAAACTAATTCAGTAAATAAAATTATACATAACAATTCACGCAAAGGTGATAGTCCTATTCCTACAACTTTACAAAATGAAGATGAAAAAAAAAAAAAAAAAAGCAATCAAGTTTAATATAGCTACCTGTGGTGCAGACGAATTTGTACACTTATGGAGAATTTATATGAAAGATGATTTAACAGTCAAATGTTTAAGTAGGTTTATAGGTCATAATGGTGAAATAAACTGTGTACGTTTTAATAAAAATGGTAGATATTTAGCCAGTGGTGGTGAAGATAAATTTATATATATTTGGGAAAAAAGCAAAAAACCAAAAAATATTCCATTAGGTTATGATGTAAGTTTCTTAGATTATAAAGAATGGTGGAATATAGTAGGATCTTTTAGATGTAGTGGAGTTATAAATAGTATCATTTGGTCAAACGACGATACTTTATATATAGGTAATGAGGATAATAATATAAATATTATCGAATTTGTTAAAAATTCCAACTGCAAAGTTAAGGTTTTAGAAGGTCATACAGGTATTATTCAAGGTATATCGTTAGATACTAATAACGAATTTTTAGCATCACTTAGTGCTGACCAAACGCTCAAAATATGGAAAAAGAAGGTTGATGGAAAATCGTGGAAACTTGAAAACTCTATAAAAAATATTAAAACAGATCAACTTGAAAAGCGCACTACAGCTTATGTTATATATAATGAATATGAATATAACGAAAAAAGCACAGAAAGAAATGATCAATATAATATATATAAAAAAGAAGAGAACAAAGATACGCAAAATAGGCATATTGATTTACCAGAAAACGATGTTAATGAAAAAACGAATATGACACAGGAACAAAACGAAAAAGAAATCAGGAAACATGCGATCGTGGAAGATGTTGAAGCGGAAGGTGAACAGAAAGAAGTAAAAGAAGAAGGAGAGAAAGAAGGAGAAGAACGAGTAGAATTAGAATTAGGAGACAAAAAAAAATACATGCGAAAACAAGAAGATGTGGGGGACGAAGGACAGGAAGAGGAAGAAGAGGAAAAAAAATTAAAAAGGTGCTTATTCTCAAGTGAAGAAATGCTTCCATCTTTTTTTAGACGTATCGATTTTTCACCAAATGGGGAATTTTTAATAGCACCAAGTGGTATTCAATTTGAACAGGTTGAAAAAAACCACGAAAAAAATAACAAACAAGAAGAAAATATAAAGATAAATTATCAAATGAAAGCCTACAGTTGCTTTTATATATATCACAAAAACTTGTTTATTAAGTATAATATTCCATTTTTTACAGTATTTTCTCAAACCAGTCATTTTTTAGTGGCAAAATTTAACTATAATACTTTTAAGTTAAGAACACACCAAAATATTCTTAAAAGATGTTACAAACTTTTCATGAATACTGATTCTGACTCAGAGGAAACTACATTACATTCAGATAAAAAAAGGAAAACATTCGACGAAATTATGTTTTTCAATGAATTAAAAAACCACGACAATCTCTTAAAATTAAATTATGAAAAAACATTATTATTTAACGATATTGAAATTCAAGATGATATAAGTGAAGATGTTAGTAGCACTATATCAGACAGCGATTTGTATTATGACGACATTAAGGAATCTTTGAAGGATTCTATAGTGGATTATGCTTCGTCGAATAATTTAGATAAAACTGAAGAAATGGAAAGGGAAAAAGGACAAGAAGATGACGATGTGGAAGAAGAGGAGGAAAATGAAGAGGAAAACGAGGAAGAAAACGAGGAAGAAAACGAGGAAGAAAACGAGGAAGAAAATGAGGAGGAAGATGAGGAAGAAAATGAGGAGGAAGATGAAGAGGAAAACGAAGAAGAAAATGAGGATTACAAGAAGCAATGCTTAAAAGAGGAGTTTCAAAGAGAAAACGGTGCAGAATTGAAGGCAGAGCAACATGAACTAAAAAATAATGGGAGCAACAAATGTAAAGATAATAGTTGTAATGAAGAAAAAATAAATGAGCTAGATATGTTGTGCGAAAGTAAAGATAAAAAAGAAGAAAGATTTATATATACTTTAGGAACATTTGATGGAAGTGTATATTTTTATGATAGTGAAATTCTAGATGCACCAATTAGTATTATAAAGAATATACATTTATGCCCTATTACAGATATATCATGGAATAATTTAGGAAATATATGTGCATGCTCAAGCTCGGATGGATATGTTAGCTTTTATTATTTTCATAAAAATGAATTAGGGGATATTAAAACATACAAAAACTATTATTTTGACAAGAAATGTAATGATTTAATATTCGATGAGGATTATTTTGAAAACACTTTTTACGATGAAGTGAATTTTTTGAATAGAGACGATTCAAATGATTACACTTCAAGCGAAGATGAAGGTGATTATGATAATTTACCATCAAATAAGGACGAAACGAAAGTTCGAAGAATTAATTTAGTAGTCGGCAATGCAGCAAAATTTGTGTTAGAACAAAATGCAAAAAAGTGAAACGAACTTCTTTTTTTATAAATTTTGTAAATTTTTATAAATATCATACACTTTTTAATACACTTTTTTTTTTTTTTTTTTTTTCTCGCCTTGTATAGTTTTAATTATTATTTGTCCTCATATATAAATTTCTTTTTTTTCACCCCTCTTTTTTGTATATAATTATCCATTCGACTTTTTTTCACTATTCATATATCTACATCTATGTATGCTTATTTATATTTGTACACATTTTTACTAACACACATTTATAATTGCACACATTTTTATGCACACATATATATATGTACCCATACATACATATATACATATTTATTTATATACATATTCATATGTACACACATTCACATATGCAAATATTTACATGCGCACATGTTTATATATACAGATATATATAATATTTACGTAAATGTTATTCGTTATTTAACAAACAATTTAAACAATTTAATATAATCTATTTTTTTTTTAGTTTTTTTGTTATATATGGTAATTTTATTAAAAAAATGAATTCCAGGGTTAATAAATAAAACGTAAAAAAAATGAGAGACTCTTTTTTTTTCCTCAATTATGTGAGCTTTAACAAAATTGTTAACTACATGGATATTCGAATTATTGTGAATAAATATTTCTACAAGTATACTTTTATCTGTATTATTTTCAAATATAATTTCAAACTTATATATCTTATTTACTACATAAAAAATGTTATCAGATTCATGTAAGTAGATCCGAATGTTATCTGTAATTAAATTTTTTTTTAGAAAATGTAAATTATTTATACCCTTACCTCCGCTGTTCGTAAAATATATTATTTCTATATTCGTTATATTTTCATCATTTAAAGTATTTAAAATATTTAATTTACTTTCTTCATCATTTACACAAAAAATCATAGAGTATTCATCATTTTGCTTGAAATAATATATACCGTTGTGCACATTCGTTGTTCTTTCATTTTTTACTAATTCACATTTTATATCTCTTAGTTTTATGTCATATAACATTATATTATCATCTTCTGTATTTTTAAGTACTAACTCTATATATAATTTATCCTTTCTTTGTAAAATAAATGTTTTCAAGTTGAACGGGTTTTTACAAATAAAACTGAAATCTTTTCTTAATTCTTTTTTTTCATTCCCATGCAAATATTCCACAACACAATGTACTCTGGAATGGAGAACAAATGAATGAAAAAGAAAATGAATAAAAAAAGAAATTGGGAGAACAAGAATGGACACATACGTGAGCATAAAAAATAAAAGCTAAGTTGCACATACAACAGAAGAATGTATAATATATGTATGCACATATATATATCATTATATATATGTAGATAAAACTGTATTCTTCTATTATCATGTATTTCATTTATTCTTACGTAAAAATATCGAGGAAATTAACAAGAAAAGAAGTTATGAAATTAAAGAACGAATTAGATGGAATATTTAGTTGATCTATGTTATTATATATGTTAAACGTATTATCCTTTGTCAAAATATCAACACTTATTGTACTCACTTGAATATCATTTTTTAAATTATTCGCAATATTTATTTGAAACTTAAAATTTTGACCTACACATATTTTCCTAGAATTTATTGGAAGACTTAAGCTAAACTCATTTGATATGCTCAAGTCTTCAGTCGATTCTTTTTTTTCAAAATTAATATTTCCTATTTCCTTTATATTAAATAAATTCCAAATATTATGATCAAATGTTGGTGGGCACAAACGGAGTAACTCTATTTTTACACCTTCCTTATGTTCATTCATATTATTTCTTAAGATTTATTATTTGTGATATTGTATATTTGTACATATATATTATGTTATATGTTTTACAATAACATTATTATTTTATGTTTCAAGTTCTTACATACTCCCTTTTTTTTATTTTTATTCAATTTATATATCTTTTTTATATAGTTCTTCCTTTTCATATGTATTTTTTTTTTTTTTTTTTTTTTTTTTGTGCTTATCTTTCTATATCATTTTATAATTTTAACACATTCTTACTGCACAATCTGCTTAGTTTCATCTCTTTTATATTTTTATTTTAAAAAAGGAAAAATTTTTATATACGTAAAGAATATCCCAAATATGGGATTGCATTGCTACTTAGCCAATGGAACTATTTATTTATCACTCATTACAAGTAAATTTATACTTCCTTAAAGCATGTAATATATAAAATGCAGTATCTCTTTAAAATATTTTTTTTTAATAGAAAATATACTTAGCATAAATTATGGCAAAAAAAAAAAAAAAAAAATCACATATTTTATATAGACGAATGATAAAATATATTGAAGTTCGATTAGTATAAAAGCAAATTTTTAAGTACTAGTGTTGAAACATTAAATAAAAAAATATAAAAAATTCGTATAAAATTACAAAAAATCAAACAAAACGAAGAAAAATAAAAGTAGCATTTATTATGAATTACTTATACATTTTTTGATTATAAAAAATCGACATTTTTCTGTTATATTGTATATTTTAAAAATTACAAAAAAATGTGATAAAAAATTTATTTTTTACGTAAAAGATGTTCAATTTTAGAAAACTACCACTTTTTGACAGGGATTGTACAAAGGACACAAGTAATAGAAAAAGAAGAGAAAAGTAAAAAGCGGTTTGACTATTTTAATGAAATATTTGTACATACATACACGCGTTTATACGCTATTCCTTGAACTAACACTTGTATGATTGCATACTTTTGTATTCTCGTTTACGAACAATTCTTACAAGAAAAATGATTAGGCGATTTATAATTACAGTTGTGAACAAATTTATGAACAGATTCATGAACAAATTTATAAAAAGATTCAATAACACATGCATGAACACATTCATAAATGATACATATATGAACAAATTTATGCCTATTTTTTCACAGGAGAAGTAAAAAATTTTCTGAACAGTCATGAAGGAATATATTTTTCCTCGTCAAAAAAGTTTATAAATTTGTTTGTTGACAAACTACTTTTCATAGATCCCGTAAACTTAAATGTTACTACAATAAACACAGATCTTTTTGTTGTTGATTTTTGTTTTAATGATAAAACAAATAACCTTATTGTCTTAGGGTAACTATATAAGTTTAGTATTTTTTTTTTCTTTTTTTCCAATTTTTTCCATTTTTGTTTTGTTAATTATTGCTTTGATTTAAAATTAAAAGTTATCAATTGATAATTAACACATTATATTCTACAGTTATACATAAATGTATTCATATGGACTTTATACAGTGTGTTTATTTATGTATTAAGATTGTTTTTTTTTTCCTGTTGTAAATTCCGCTTATTTTATATAATTAATTTCTACATTGTTTATGCACAAATTAGTTATAAGTGTATATTTTTATTTATTACGTTAGTATCTAAGCATGTACAAATTTTTTTTTTTTTTTTTTTTTTTTTTTGTTTTTTAAGGAAAAGCAAGAATATACTAATATGTTCCATTTACAATATTAGAGCACATAATTTTTCCCATTTAAAAAAAATACAGTTAAGTAGAAGCATTGAAAATATAAAGAAAACGTTAATATCAAAATGTCATATGTACATAATTACATTAGAAAATAAGAAGGTATGTTTTTATCTTTTAAATAATGATTATAGTATAAACAAAAGTGAATTGGTAGATATTGAGGAGGAATCATTTGAAAATATGTATTTATGTAAAAACAATATTTTTATACTATTGAAAAAGAGTTCTGTAAATATATACAAACTGATAGTAAAAGATTCTACTATTAGTTATACATTTATAGAAGCTATTGATTTAAATATTTATACTATTATCAGTAGTAATAGTAGTAGCTGCAGTAATAACAACACGCATTCACAAAGTGAGCCCATATTATCAATATACAATGAAGATATTGACGTTTTATATATATGCCATAACATTTTAAAAGTTATATTTGTCCTAGATTTAAGGAACAAACATTTGGAATATATTTTTCATGAAAATAGAGTAATTAATTTGTTTGCGGTAAAATATTATTTGATCATACTTACAGAGGCCAACAGAAAATTTTATGTGAGTATATATATTATTTATGAAGATTTGAAACTAGCAGTTTTTAATGTGGCACTAAATTATTTAGTAACAAATATCGTATTTTTTAACAATTTACTTTTCTTAATTGTTGATGAACACATAAAGAAGCCAGAGATAAAAGTAGACAAGTTTTACTTTTATGAACAACTAAAGAAAAAATGGAACGCAAGGGCAGATAGAGAAAATTCAAGGGGTAGAAGAAGTGACAGTGAAAATGACATCACAAATGGTAGCAGATATGACAGTAGAAATAGAAGCAGCAATAGAAGCAGCAATAGAAGCAGAAGTAACAGCATAAGCAATATATTTAAAGAAACTGAAAAGTCCAATCCACAAAATATAGACATATTAAAAATGTACAATGATAATATTAACAATAATAATGGCAATTTAATTTTAGGGAATGCGAAATATGATATATACCTGAATAAGAAGGTAGAGGAAAGAAAAGATGAAAATGACAGTGTACAAGATGATAAACAGTTCTATTCGGATAAACAATTTAAGTTAAATAAAATTTTTAAAAATTGTAGAAATAAAATTAAAATAGTAATAAAAGAGAAAAATATAAACGAAATTATAAACATGTTTAAAAAGAAAAAATTATTTCTTTGGTTAATAAAATATTCTGATCTTAATAAGAATTATCATAGTATTAATTTTGGCTATGTGCATAAAATATATGCTGATTTTTTATTCGAAAAAGAGCTGTATGAAAAAGCTATGCAACATTATATAAAAACCATTGGGTTTTTAGAAACTGTTACTGTTATTCATAAATACTTAAACTTAGATTTATATGAACAGCTATCAATATATTTAGAAAAATTACATGAATCTCATCTTTTTAATGATGAACACACCATGATGTTGTTATCTTGTTATAAAAAAGAATGTAAAAAAAGGAAAATTATATCATTTATAAAGAACAATAAAAACAAAATAAATTTAAATAAAACATACAAATTTTTATTAAATGTAGGATATTATAATGTAGTTCTAAATTTTTCCAAAAAATATAAAGATCATTTAACCTATATTTCTATCTTGATTGATAAATTTGAAAATTATGAGAAAAGTCTAAAATATATATTTAAGTTGGATGTAGAAAACATTTGCATTTTACTCTTTAGATATGGCTATAAATTTATTAAATACTTTCCAGAATTAACTATTTATTTGTTAAAAAAAATAATTAAAAAATATAATTTAAATCTGACTATTTTTATTCCCTTGTTTTTAGATAATATAGATTTTCTATTCATTTTTATACTTAAATTTCTTCATAAAAAAAAAGTTGAACAGGAAGGAGAAATAGACGAGAATAAAACAACACAACGTTCAATTAACAATAACACAGAAAAAAACAGATCATTACAGAATGGAAAAAAAAAATACAATGAGGAGAACCAGTACATAAATGAAAGTGCTCATTGTGGTGAGACTACTACAACTAGCATAATAAAAGACAAACATATCGAATTCGACATATTTAATGGGGAATATGATTATATTTTATTTGTTACAGTGATGCAAATACTATTGCAAAAATATAAAAAAAAGGAAAAGAATCATATATTATCCTTTAATATTGATAAGTTGATAAAAAATAATGATAAAAATATAACTTTTTTATCTGTTATATTATTATCTATATATAATTATAATAAGGGACTTTTGTATTTATCTAATAAAATGAACAAGTACGATATGTCATTTCTTTTTTCAGCGTATAAAATTATTAAAAGGTTTAAAATAGAGTACAGTCAACAAGTATTAGTATTACAAAATGTAAAAGAGAATAACAAAAATAATCAGCTTGGACAACTTAACAACAGCATATTTCAAATATTAAAGAAAAATTTTGAGAGGAATTTATTCAATTCATGTATGAATCTTTTAAAATTAAAGGATTCTTTGTTCCATAATTATATTTTTTATTATCTGTCTTTATTAAATGATGACGAATTTCTTATTAAATTTATAAAAATGATAAAAAAAAAGTCTTCTCTTTCGCTCTTAAATTTGATATCAATTTTACAAAAATATAATAAAAGTTATAGATGTATAAAAAAAATACTGATTACATATCTCAATAAAATGGATCAAAATATAAATAAAAAATATGCACAAATATTAAGAAATAAAAGAGAATTATATAAAATAAAGAAAAAAATGTTAACGAAAAAATATAATTTTCATATAATTGATAATACTTATTGCACTATTTGTAAACAAATTCTAACCGTTCCAATAATTCATTTCTTGTGTAATCATTCTTATCATTATTATTGTTTAAACGGAAACAAAGTTTGTATATTATGTTGCAATAAGGATAATGAAAAAAAATTGTTGAAGGAAAAAGCTAAAAATGCTGTCAATAATTTTGATGAATTTTTTAAATATTTACAAGGTTCTTCTGATAAATTTTCATATATTTCGAATTATCTGTCCTATGGTGTTACCCCAAACAAATAAGATGATTACATTGTGCACGAAACAGAAACTGATAGGTGCTCACGTAAATCAGCAATATTTACAAGCTTATTTTAACAAACACATATCCATATATATACAAAAAGTGCCATTTGTGTCAAAGTTTTTTTTAGGAAAAATAGCGTTTTGTTTTGACTATACTTCCATCAAAAATATTTGTTTTTGTTTTATCTTTGTAACTAACATATTTTTTCCTTTACCTTACGTTGCACATATTGCATTTTGTATTTATTTCATGTTTTATTCCTTTTTAAATGATGTAACAAATTTTTATCTTTGCTCCACTATTATAATGTTTTTTTACAAGAATTAAAATTTATTTATGTATTAATTTTATGTTATAAATGTAAAGCACAAAAAATGTAATTAAATAAATGATACATAAACAACATATATTTAACCCTTTCTTGCAAAACATCCCAATATTCCTATACACCTTTTCTTCCTTGGTTTTATTTTACGCTTAACATTTTTTATGTCTCCACTATTTTGTTCTCTTACTCCCCGTATTTGCTTATTTATTACTTTTGCTATTTTGCTATGCTGTTACATTATTGTTTTATTATGCTTCTATAATGTTACTATTCCATTTTGTTAAGTTGTTACTTTGTTGCGTTATTTTTTTGTTATATTGCTATTTTATTTTATTTTATTGTTTTTTTTTTTTTTTTTTTTTTTTTTAAATGTTTATCCACCCTTATATAAGACTCACATGATTCCTAAATTATATATTTTATGCATTAACATACACTCTCATTTTATGATTGTCCATTATTTTAAAGGTGTAATTCTTCGAAATACGGCTACCACTAATTTTGTAAAAGGGTCTTAAAAAATTTGGATATAAAGAATTTAAGTTATGCTTGACCATTTCGTTTTTGCTTTATTCTGATCAGTCACGTTGCTTTTTTCGTTAAACAAATCAATTGATAAAAAATCATGAGGATTATATATATATAATGGATAGTTGGATGAATATACATCTACATGATATATTTCCATAATTTTTTCTAAAATGCATGGGTTTTTATATTCCTTTGAGTTAATAATATTTTTATTAATTGTTAAATTTAATTCATACAATTTTGATAATTCATCAAGTTTTTTATTCAGGGTTTCTGAATATTCATTTTCTGATAAATAAAATATATCATCAAAATTATTTTCATCAACACTGATATTCATAATATTGTTATTTTCTAAGATATTTATACGTGCAGTAGCTATTCTGTCTAACTCCTTTTTTTTTTCAAAATTTTTCGCACTATTTTCACATAAATATAAATCCTTTTTTAAGTCGTTTTTTTTAATTTCTATATTATCCTTTATTAACTTCTCACCATTCTGTACATCATCCTTTTTCCTATTTTTTATAGACAAATAGTTTTCGTGTTTTTTTAAATCGCATTTAAAATAATCATGCTTGTTTTTTTCATCATTGTTGTAATAATCATTGTTATCATAATTCTTATTATTATCATAATTGTTATCGTCCTTACTATTATCATTATAATTTTTGTTATATAATAGTAGTTCCTCAGAATTTGATTTATTCGAGAAAAAGGTACCATTTTGTTCCTTCCCCTTGGTATCTTTTTCTTCCCTGCTATCCATATTCAAATTTTCTTTTCTTAATTTAACGTATGCGTTATTATAATCCCTTTCTTTTATAAAATCAAAGCTTTCAATTTTTCTTTTTCTTTTTTCTTTACTTTCTTTCTCCCTTATCTCTATTTTCTTGTTTTCCTCCCTATCGTATTCACTAATTTCTTCTCCAGAATTATTATTTTTTTTTCCCAATAAATTCCTCTCTGCACATTTATCATTTTTGTCCATCCTACAATTACCAATAATGCTATTATTGCAATTATTATCCTTCCCCTTATTAGTAGCACTATTTGTTCTTCCTATTCTTTCATTTTTTTCATTTTCTATGAAATTCTTTTCTTCTTTTTTTTTGTTTCTTCGCTTGTTCAAGTTAGTTGTGGGCCTTTCATCAGACTCTTCATCGCTCGAAATCTCATAGTCAACTAAACTCATTCTATACAAAAAAAAAAAAAAAAATACGTAACCCAGTTCTACACGCGTATAAATAAGCTTTTATAATTCATTTAAGCATGTATATATATATATATATATATATGTACCCACACATATCTGCAGGCGTGTGTGTGCGTGAGAGTATTTTCACTCCTCTATGTATGTGAACTTATGCAAATATGTAATATACCCTTTCTTGCTCTCTTCCAAAAAAAATTAGCAAAAATGATCTATAATAACTACATTAATTATGGTGGCGACTATAATATATATCTCAAAAGTATTTTATGAAGAAAAATAAAAAAATGTTTATTAACTTTTTCAACAAGTTCAACATTTGTCCCTATTAAAACTCCCTAAGGCCGATTTTTCATGTATATCTTTTCTTTATTCTTCAGCCTTTTTTTTACCGTACTTTGTTTGAATTGCTGTTATGTGTACCGTTTTGTATACACTAAATTATATATATTATTTTGTAGATTATTCTACACATATCATTTTTTCTAATATATTTCAAGACAATAAAAATGACGAAAGTAAATAGCAGTTAAAACAAAATATAACTATATTTACGACTATACACTTCGAACTTAATGATACTTAAAAGGAATAATCATAAAAATATCATATAAGCACGTAATAACAATACGAATAATGTAAAAAGTTGGAAAAAAAAAAAAGAAACAACTATATCAGAATAGGTAAAAATTAGGAAGACATGATAGTGCATCCCTTTTCCATATTATCAAAACGAAAACATAAATTGACGTTGTTAAGAACTAAATATTAAATAATCCTCTCAATTCTTGCAATTGTAACATATATATAAAAAAAGTATATACAGATTGCTTCTTTTTTTTTTAAACGAAATAAATGTATATAAAAATTTTAAAAATAAAAAGAATGCAATATCATCAAAAACAGGAAAAAAAAAAAACGAAGTTCAAAAAAAAATAGTTCTATTTTGTACAAAGAAAACAAAAAAAAAATTATTTTATATTTTAAAAAAGTTATTTAAGTAACTATCTGTTTAAAAAAATTCCAAATAGGGAACTACATTTAAAAAAAAAAATAAATTGAAAATTTTTAAATTTTCAGAAAGTTATTAAGTTTCTTTTTATTTTCTTATTCCTACACTTGAGTACTATAATTCAGTATTACAAAATGATTCAGTTAAAATAATTTCACAAAATTATTATCCCTTTTTTCATAGATACTATATATCAAAGTTTATATGAGACTTTCGTTTGTGCTTAATAAAATAAAATAATGAATTTTTCCTCATAAAAGAAAATAAAAAAAGTGTGCTTAATATCAGGTAAAAAAAAACATAAAATAAAGGATATATAAATTGAAGGCAAAACAAAATACAGGCAAAGTAAAATACAGGCAAAACAAAATACAGGCAATGTAAAATACAGTCAAAGTAAAATACAGGCAAAACAAAATACAGGCAAAACAAAATACAGGCAAAACAAAATACAGGCAAAGTAAAATACAGGCAAAACAAAATACAGGCAAAACAAAATACAGGCAAAGTAAAATACAGGCACAGTTAAATACAAGCAAATTAAAACAAAGGAAAAATAGAATAAAAACAAAACAGTGTAAAAAAGATGGCTTTATTTCGATTCTTTGAAACTCATAATATATAAGAATAGAAATTAGTATATAAAAAGTGTATTACAAATTTTTATAGTATAAATCCCTTTTTATCACTTTATAGTAAGCTATATATATATGTATATATGTACATATATATACATATACAAATAGAGAGAGAAAAGAAAATTCCTTTTTTCCGCAAAACATGAATAGAAAAATAAAATCAGAAGGAAAGGAGGAAAATTACTAAAGACGCTTTTTCAAAATGTGCTTGAATATTAACATAAATTAACTCACATAAATATATATGTGAATACTACTTTTTATTGAGCATTTTTATTAGAAACGTAGGAAATTTAATGATGCTGACAAATGCCTACATGGGTATTAAAAGAAGACATATAAAGGTTGTATCAAAAAATGTAAATTCCCCCTTTGTAGGTAACACAATTTTTGCTTATAATACTTTTAGTACATACGTCTTCCCAATTTGTATCTGCACATATTTTTGATGAACATAATTTGGGGGATGAATAAATACTTCGTGAGGATATATTATAGTATAAAAGAATGTTGATGTTTTTGTGTAGTATTTTTATTACTATATTATTTATGCGTATATATGTATGTCTAAGTATGTATATATCTGTATATATATATATATATGTATGTGTGTGAGTGTACATGCGTCTGTATATATGTATGCCTGAGTATATATGTGTGTATATGTAGACGATCACGTAATAGTATGAAGCATATGCACCTTTATCGAATCAAACCTGATTACTAGCAAGCAACTCCGAATAGAGGTGTTTACGACAATATTAATAATTCATATTATTGATTCGACGATTCATTTTATTTTTACATTACAATTTTCTGTATTATTTTTCTTTTTTCTTTTTCATTTACGAAAGATTACAATTTTAAAAGGCATTATTTCGCGGAAAGATGTACATTATTGAAATATCAAAACTATAAAGAAATTAAACTAAAAAACAACAGGTTATTGTTTACTACGAACATAAATTTAAAAGAGTTTAAAATTGCTGAAATGAAAAGAAGTGAGAATAAAGGAATAAGCGAAAAGACATTATACACGTTAAATAATTACATAAAAAGGGATAAATTAGAGAAGAGACTGGATTCAAGTCATAGCTGTAATCACAACAATGATATAGGTAATAATATTTCTAGTAATAGCTGCAGATATAGTAGCACTTTCAGCAATAAGAACAGTAGCGAGGTTTTTCAAAAATGCAAGTTCGTGAATCATAATTTATCAATTCATGGAATTGTAAATCCCATGGGAAATTCAAATATTATTTTTAATATAAAAACAAGGAATATTTCTTTACAAGTTGAAATACGGAGAAGAATATATACAATGAGTGATCGGAAAAATGGGAAATCTTTCAAGAGAAATGTAAATGTAAGTGAAAACGCAAGCAATACAAGCACAAATAATGCAAGTACAAACAATTCTTATACAAATAATACATGTAAAAATAATACGCGTGAAAATAAACAAAACGTACCAACTAACGCGGGAGAAGAAAAAGTCGAAAAAAGTAAAGAATTCAAGCACAATATAGATGATTTGGTTAATATAAAAAATGTAAAAAAAAAAGAAATAATTTCCTCTTGTAATGGAAGAATGAAAAAACTTATTAATAATTTATTTGAAAAACACTTATTATTAATGAACTGTTTAATAGCAGGTGTATTATATTTTATTGCTGATATAGCGTGTCAAATAATAGAGGCACAAAAAAGAAATTATGAGTTTGATTTATTAAGAACACTTAGAATGGCAATTATAGGTTTAACCCTTGAAGGTCCAATAATGACATGGTGGTATGGTAAAGTTTTAGCAAATTTTATTCAGTCGAAGCCAAATACATTTTTATATAAATCTTTTATACCTACCATATTTGATAATTTTATTTTTGGACCAGTTCACTTAACAATTTTCTTTTTTTATAATGGTATGTTAAAAAATCAAAGGAAGTCAGAAATTATTGATAAAATTGTAAATACAGGAATGAAAGTATTCTTCATTTCCTTAATGACATGGACACCATTAACATTAATTAATTTTGTATTTATACCGAGAATTTACCAAGCTACTGTAGTTTTTTTTGCTGACTTTTTTTGGGTCATTTTCTTGTCATGGTGTGCAAACAAAAAGTAAGAAATATTTTAAGTAATATAAAAAAAAGAAAGTTAAGGCAGGAAAAAAGAACAGTGAATGAAGATGTAATTAATACAAAGTAGTACATTGTATATATGTTTATTTTATGTATTTGTTTATATTTCTAAAGAATATATTACCACTTCGTAAAAACGTAAACAGTTTATGCGATTTTTAGTTAACACAAGTTTATCAAATACTTTAAAGCATATTGGGATATATAATTATAAGAATATGTGAAAATCGAAAAGAAAAAAATAAAAAGTTCACTGAAATACGAATAAATCTGATGTAGGCAAGAAGAAGTGTAATCGTTTTTCCTAATAATATATGGAACTTGAACGAATCTCTACATGTTTATATGTAAAAAACGAGTATTATGTTAAAAGGGGAAAATCAATAGGAAATGCCAATGCAAATTTTGGTGTTCTTAATTGAAGCCCTATACGCATGATTCGTAAGTACTTATATATATATATATATATACATATTTTTAATTCGATAACACATAAATTGTACCTAATATATCTCTTTAAATAAAGAGTTAAGGCAAATTAGCTTTATTTTCCTTTTCATATTTTTTTTAATAGTATGTAATAGCTTTTTGTTTTATTTTTGTGTTATTTTATTAGCCATAAAATGATATAATCAGTTTCATTTTTTTCGAATTCTTTATTTAATTATTTAATTATTCAGTTTTTTTTTTTTTTTTTTTTTAATACAACTCTTTGTTTAGATTTATTTGTGACATTTTTTTAAAATTTTAAAGAATATTATTAATTGTTTTAATTAGTTTATTTATTCCTCCTTATTATTGCGTAATTTGTAGTAAAAAATCCAAGGTTTACACGTTTATGTAAAAAGGGAAATATAAAAAGTAAAATAAAGGTTCTAAAGTAGAAAATAATATGTAATGATTTAAAAAACAAAATCTACTTTTAGTATCAAAAAAGTAAATGCTTCACAGTGCATAAGAAAAATTTTGTACAGTGTTAAAATATTTTACCCCCATATACTAAAGCCAGTTGACACATATATACATGTATCAATTGTGCTTGCTTAAATACACAGCTTACATAAGCCATTAAATGTTTCTGTTGTTTTTTTTTTTTTCTTCTTTTTTTACTTTTTCATTTTTCTTTCATGCTTTTTCCACAATTGCATTCTTTTATTCTTCAAAGGGATCGCTGTATTTTTTAACAGGATTATTGATTATTCTTTCCTTATCAGAACTTGATGAACCTTTATATTTATAGGTTAAATTAAATTCGTCATTACTGTCATTATTGCCATTATTTCCATAATTATTTCTATTATTGTTTTTTCTAGTATTACTATTCTTGTTTTTGCCATTATTGTTACTACTGTTAAATTTATTGCCATTAATTTTGCTGTTATTGTTTCTATTATTATTGCTATTATTATTGCTATTATTATTGCCATTAGTATTATTATTTTTCTTCTTACTGTTGTCACTGTCATTGTCTATTTGGTTCTTTTTACTGCTAATCTTTTGGTCTCTCATATTTTCTTGTCTTTTTTTTAACATATACCGTCTATCTTCTTCGAATATATCGTATTTATTGTCAATTGAAGAACTACACCATGTTTCTACTTCTCCATTTTTTGAATTTGATTTATCTTTTTTTTTTTTTTTTTTTTTTATCACGGCTATCAGTTGGAAAGGGTTCATCAAAATTAGTGCTATTTTTATTTTCATCATCATAATCATTTCTTGAGAATAATAAGGACGTCAATTTTTCATTCTTTAAAGCTTTCTCTTTCATTTTTGTATTGGTGTTCTCTTGCTTTCGCTGCTTCTTTTTTTTCTTTCTTTTTACCTTTATATGTTTTTCTATTATAAGAAATTCTTCTACATCTGAATTATCTACTTTTTTTAACTTTACTTTTTTTTCATTCTCTAATATATCGTACAAATCATCAATATATACAATAGAATTACTTGTCTTACGATTACTATTATCATTAAGTGATACAATTTTGTTATTATACTTTTTAGTTGTCTCATCTTTGTTAAAATTTCTAATATATATATCATTGTAGTAATTGCCTTTATTCCAACTACAGTTGCTATCGCTCCTAAAATCGAAACGATTATTGAATTTTTCATTCGACGATTTGTTTCTCCTAGTTCCAATAACCTTCTTACAGCCATTTCCCATGATACAAAAAAATAAAGGTCCCAGAAAAAGGAAAAAAATTGAAAAAAAGGAGGAAGGAACAAAGAAATGAAGAACAAAAAGGAAGAAACTTAAATGGACAAAAAAGAGCCAAAATATTCAATTTTCTTCACAATAATTAAGCTTCTTCTCATTCTGCAAACTCTTTCACAATTTGCAAATTTTCCTCAGCTTACAAAACAACAAAAAAGAATACTTACACTTCAAATAAATTAAAGGAATAGGTACGAAAAAAAAAAAAAAAAAAAAACTACGAACAAATCAAACGTCAAATCAAAAATTCGCACATGAAATAATTTGTATTTATTATAACATGAACCATTTCATGTACAAATAAAAAATTACATAAAAATTTAGTCTCACATGTAAAATGATAATATTTTTTTCCTGATATACTATAATTTCTCATTCCTATACTACTCGTTAAATATATAAATAAATATATATATATGTATGTGTATATATTTTTAATTATCAGAACAAAAAAAAAGGATAGGGTGTACCTATACACTTCTCAAAAAATTGTCCATAGTAAAATTCAGTAAATTTCCGGTTTTTACTTGTCTTAATGATTACTTGTGAATAAATAAGACGAAAGTCATAATAATAAGCAATTAAAAAACATAAATCAAGAAATACAAGCTCATCACCATCTTTAACGGAAACAATTTTGTTCTATTGTCTCTCATGAATGCAAATTAAAAAAAGAATAAAAAAAATATAAATACAAATACAAATATAAATATAAATATAAATATAAATACAGATACAGATACAGATACAAACACAAACACAAATACATATACAAATGCATATACAAATACATATACAAATACAAATAAAATGTTGCATTTAATTAAGCACAGTACGTAATATTTTAACAAAGTTCAAGCATTTTAAAGAAAAAATTTAAATGAAATACAGATAAATAAATATTTGCTAATGTTTAATTATCAACAAGAATATTTTTTATTTTTCAATATGTTTTGTAATGTAATAAATGAAATAAAAAAAAAAAAAAAAGAAAATTAAGCAACATGAAACTGTTACTATTTTAACAACTTCGAAAGGAAAAACAAAAATAAGTATTTAACAAAGCTATTAAAATAAACGTAAACAATATTTATATACACTTTCCTTTCACTTTTATTTGAGTTTTTTTTTTTTTTTTTTAAGTTTCCCATATTAATGGCCTCTTTTTTTCTACAAAATATCATAATTTAAAAGAAAACATTTGTGTAAATATTAGACAATTTATACTCAGCCTTCAAAAAATTTATAAAATACTAAAAAACAAAAAAAAAAAAAACACATTTTTCCAATAATTCGTATTTTACGTTCAATAATTAAATTATAGAAGACCAATTTAAATGTTAACAAAATAATGTAAGTACTTTGAATTTTTTATAAATCTTAATTTTTGTGAGAAAAAAAAAAAAACAAAAAAAAAACCATTCTTTATCATTTGTGCTCACCAACAAACATATTGTCTATATAAATATGCACATGTTCATTTAAATGTGTACATGTGTATTAAGAGATATATTTAAAATTGCACATGCGAATAATGGGGTAAGTAAACCTGTATACAAGTACCTGATTTTTAATTCGCACTTAAAGATATACACTGCTGGGCCACTTTATTTGCACTTTTTTTACTTTTTCTTTATACCCATGAAAGATAAAAATGAACTTCATTTGTCCTCTAAACTTTTACTTCACTAGTTTTAACTGAAATGTGAAAAATGATTAGCATATTTTTTATATTCATTATAAAATAGGAACATTTAAATGGCGTATTAATAGAAGAAATATAAAAAAATAAAAAATAGCTAAAAATACAATGTCAAAAAATGAATACTTTTATAAACACGACTAAGTATGATGACTATTAAAACATAGCACTAAAAAGATACAAAAATATCCCACGAAACAAAGTAATCGAGAGCTAAAAAAACATACTATATGTTGCTAGGAATATATTTAACATCGGTTAAAGATAAAAAATCCAATTTTTAATTAAAGGTCTTATATCTAAATGGGCTGTAATGGTTGTATCAATGAGGTTTTAAAATAAGAAAAAGGGGGGGGTAAAGGAGTTTAAAAATAAAAAAAAATCTTTATTAGTAAAAGTCAATAATAACTTTGTTAAAGGTATTAAACACGTTTACAAAATACAAATTAATGAAGCGTCCGGGAAAAATATAAATTATAACGGTAACTATTAATCAGCAATGTGCTACAAAAACGAAAAACATGCTTCATAAACCCCATACGCATTCTGTTATTACAGTAACATTAACATTTAAAAAAATATATGAATAACCGTATAAAATGAAAGGGAATATAAGATAACTAATGTTTTGCTAGACTCTTTAAAAAAATAAACAGAATTTGCGGAAAAAAAAAAAAATATACATATATATATATATATATATGTATGTGCACAATTGTACATACATATTTAATCATAAACACAGCGAATGTATAAAACTACACAGTACTTCGAAAAAAAAACCACTTAACTAAAATAAGTATATATACATGATAACTAATATAAAGAAAATAAAGTTGTTGATTGAATTAAAAACGGTGTTTGAACAGTATATTCCATCTCCTTCGAAGTTTTCTTTACATTCGCATACAATTTTTTTGTCTAAAAATGAACATGTTGCATTAATATCACATCCACCATTGTTATTATTACAATCCATAGTATCATCTCTTACACAGTTCATTTCATTATCTAGTTTAACATCACTATATCCTGGAAGGCATCTACAAGTTTCTTCACCATTTATTACGTAACAATTTGAATTCAAAGGGCATTTTTTATGTTCACAAACTTTATTTTTATCTAAGAACTGAAGTGCAAATTGTTTTACGGATGTTCCTTTGTGTTGTGCCTGTACTGGTATTAACATTTTTGCTTTTTTATCAATACCTATTTTAAAAAATTTTGCTGACGATTTTTTAAGAATATTAACTAAATCATCCTTAATTTTGTTATTGATATTCATTCCTGAGTGAACAGAGTTAACAACTTTTTCAAGTGCACTGGATTCTAATTTTAAATTTAATGCTTCTATTACATGTGTTATATCATAGTAAAACTCGGAAGGCTCATTTTTTAATATATAATTGATAAGTTCAAAATCAGATATGTAATCATTTAAGTCAAATGAATCACTATTTATAAAATTATCATTAATCTTATTAAACAAATTTTCTAATAATTCTAGTAAAAAATCTTCCATACCCAAAATTTTTTTGGTTAATCCTTTTTTAATCTTATCATATGATTTCTTTAATTGGGGGTCATCTTTATTAAAACAGTTCTTAAGTATTTCTTCTGCATTTTTATAATTATTTTCACAAGTTCTTGATATTTTTTCTCTAAATAATAAAATCTTCTTTAACATCTTAAGGTCATATTCTCCAATGACTTTTTTTTTGTTTGTTTCTCCGTCTTCTTCATCAAATAATTTTATATTATACTTATCTAAAACACTATAATCACCATCTAGTAATAATTGAACACTTTCCAATTCATCAACAATTTTAATAACCTTTTTCAATGCTTCTTCTTTTTTTTTGGTAATATTTTCTTCATTATCATCATTATGTTTATTTCCTAATTCAACTACGTTCTTTGTGTTCTTTGAATGGTCAGAATTAGCATTTTGGTCCTTGTTATTACCAGTTGTGTTTACATTTTTTCTGACATTGTTTTCTGAGTTATCACTATTATTATTATCATTATTATTATTATCATTGTTGTTACCATCATTGTTCAGAGACATATCACCACCATTATTAGCATCCTTATTATTGCTATTGATTCTGTTTGATACGTCATCCCCATTATTCGTAGAATCAACTCTACCTTCTACAACACTCTTACAATAAAATATTACATATATTATAAAAATAAATACGTGCGAATTTTTCTTCATCGTTATTTTTTACTTCAATAATCGTAAATTAAACTAGGATACTAAAATAATATTATCACAAAATTTAAGCGAATTTTTATATATATGCAGTATATACGTTATATCTTGAAATCAATTCAAGGTATTCTTCAGTATATACATATATAAAAATATATATGTTTATAAATTAACAATAACACAAGTATCAGCCTATATATTAATATATATTATATATATATATATATATATGTAAATATATATTATATATATATATATATATATATATTTTTATTACTACAATTGTAACAACCTAAAAGATATATATACCATATAATATTATTCTAAAAAATTACAGTACTTAAATATTAACTCTTTTTAAAATAATATTCAAATATTTTGCAAATATTTTGCAAATATTTTTCATTAAATTCAATAAATATAAATAAATGTGTTAAAATAAAAATTCAAAATTACATTCCTTCTTAATATTGTAAAAATGTTTATTTAAACATTTTAATTTGTTTTATATATAAAAGTAACATACATATACTAATATATATAAATATGCATAATATTATATATATATTTTATTATAAGGGGAAAAATATATGTTTTTTTTTTAATTTTAATTTTTTAAAATGAAATTAATAAAACATCATTTCGTAGCAGTGAAGAAAAAAATAGGCTTAATACATACTTTAAAAAATAACAAGATTATTATACGGCAAATTATATATGTATACATACATACATATATATTTATGTAATAAATCACCCATAATAACTAGGATCATATCACTTATGTATAAACCTATATTCTCTTTTTTTTTAATATTCAATTATATATACCATATGCTAGTACCGCATGCAGTAAAAAAAAATAAAAAATATATATATATTACATATATATTGTATTAATTAGAAAAACATACTACGGTATACTATACACCCCTTCTGTTAATTGTATATACAAATGATTTTCGTATTAATTTTTGCGCTACATATTCATAAAAATAGGAAAAAAAATTAAAAACATTAAAAAATATATATAAGGTTGATTATATATTTTAACAATTTTACTGTTATTATATTATTTATTTATTTTTTTTTTTTTTTTGTACTAAAATACTTTTAAGTTGTATTTTTCAAGATAATTTTTAATAAATTTGAATAAAAAAAAAAAAGAGAAATGTATAAAAAGAACGATTTTAAAAAGTTCATAAATATTAGGTGGTATCTTAATTATATGTACACAAAAATTGTACATTTCCTTTTTAGGAGCGAAAACTTTTTTTAGAGAACCTTTAGTGCCTTAACTTTCATGAGATAAATATCCTTTGCATGTACTTTGAAAATATATGAGCAAAATGGTTTACATAAAAAATACGAAGAAATATATTAACTTTCGCATAAAATGCTAATAACTATGTATATTAACATTGCCATAAAAAACGAATAAATATTATAATATCACTCTCTCTTTTTAGTTTTTTTTAAAAAATAATGAAACTGCATACATATATTTAAATGATACATTTGTAAATATTTGGAATAATTCAAGTTTTAAGTTTATTATTTAATATATATATGCTAAGCTTAAACAGGATATATATAATTTATTTATGAAATATTTGCATTAACGGACAAGGGTGGCTACTAAAAGTAAACTGAAACGAAATAATATTATACAATTAAGTGTTTATGCCTTTTCATAATTATTGCAAAATGTATGAATTTATTTTCATATTTTGTAACAGTAATTAAGCGTCTATTAAAACACATAATATTTAATTCTTATCCTTTTTTTTTTTTTTTCATTTGTAACGTTAATTGGCATGTATAACCTTTGGGAATACGTATATTTTAAAGATCCCCCTATATTTGCAGTTAATGTTTATTTTTATTAGCTTTTTTATTGTGTAATAGTAAACTTAAGAATAATGAATAAGCACATATAAAAAGTTTACTCTTTTCGTTTATCGTTCCACACCATATAAGGAAAAATAATTGAGGTTAATTTTTGCTCTTTGAAAAATGAATGACTTAAACAGAGGCATCACATGCTTTTTCGTATACACAACATTTTACAGACTTTCAAAAAATTATTTTGTAAGTCCCTTGGTGTTTTCGTATCGTCTGAATATTTATACGTTCATATATATATATATATGTATGTGTGTTAACCGCATTGTATAGTGTTAACACTTTATTTGTGTACCCTACACATAACTAAACATCTAATAATATTATGATCATGCGTATATAATGGATACATATATACCATATATATAATATGTACATAATGTGCAGAGACAAAAGAAAAAGGTGCTCCTATTATTCGTACCTTTTTATTTTATGTAAAGAGGATCAAACAGAAATTACCTTAAATATTTGCAATGCTATATTTAATTCCACGTTGAGTTTTTTTATTAAAGAAAAAATAGTAAAAATATTTTGTTTAATGCCATAGGGGAAAATGCATGTCTTTTAAATTTTATAATATATATGGAGATCATCAACGAGTATATAGATATGGTACCATTCAAAAAAAAAAAAAAAAAAAAAAAAAAAAATTCTGTTTATTCTTATTTGACCAAATTAATGTTTAATTTTTTAAAAGTAGGTAATCAAAGGGCATCCTAAAAATTTGTTGATAAGGGTCTTCAATTGAGCATACGCTCATTATTCAATAAGTATATATTTATCTCAACAAATTCACTGTGATAAAATTTTTTTTTTTAAATAAAGCTTAAAAGAGATGCATCAATATATTCATTTGTTCCTGTATTTATCTTCGCATATGTGATCCTGTTTATGTTTACGCAAATGTGTCAATTCAAGCAGATATAGAAGTTAATATACCGTTCTCATATTTCCATCTAGATCTATGTTTTTTTTTTTTTTCCCATTCTAGCCACGTTATTTGGGAAAAAATGTTTCCATGTCAGAAGTTTTGTATTCCATTCTTTTTTGTGCAGATGACTTTTCATACCTTCTAATAATTTTTTTCAAATTTACCTAAAAAGTCCTAAAAAGGTCATAAGCAGTTTCAGCATATACATGTAAAAATGTAAAAGAATATGTATATATATAAATATATGTATGTACATACAGAGAAGTGTATACATATGAATATGTACTTAATTAAAGAGTAGAATTTTTAAAGCATTTATTTTTAGTATTTTTGTTATCCTACATTTATAGAATCATGTAATTTATTTATTCTATTCGTTAAGCATATCTTTTCTTTCTTTGTTTTTATATCTTCACAAATGGAGTATATAAAATCCAGAGATCTTTCCATTTCCTTTTTCTGTGAAAGAGAAATAACAGTGTTGGTAATTTTGCTTCTTTCTGCTCATGCATTAAAGGGGTAGTATGCCTTACATAGACCTATAACTATGCAAATAAAAACGCTCTTAGTTACGCAAGGCTTATCATCGTTCATATTACAAAAACAGTTTTTCTCCTTTCCACTTCCTCAAAATAATTATTTTTCTCCTTTTTAATTCTTGCTATGATTTCCTTCTGGGTGTTTATTACTACATCAGCTGTCTAATAAAATTCACAAACGGTAATTTGTGGGCATGTAGTCATACGGTTATGCGGCTATGCGGCTATGCGGTTATGCGGTTATGCAGTTATGTGATGAAGTGTGCATACGTCTTTATGTTCATGTGTTAACGGATGCACACGCGCTTAATTTCTTACATGTACATCAACATATTGATATATATAAGAAATGCAAAAAGGTGCGTAATTAGTTGCAGTAAAAAAAAGACATTTATCTTACGTATAATTTCTGTTCCGTATCTAAAAAAGCTTTCAGAAAAAAACTTAATTTGTCGTTTTGATCTTTTTCTTTCGCATTCTGATGGAAAATAAAGAAGAGCATAAAACAATTATTAAGTGTTGTGTCAACATCTTATCTTGTTTATTACAATGTTTCTGTTGTACATATAATCATTCACCTCAGTAGTTGAGGGTATGATGGCCTTAGAACTTTCTTTCGTGTTAGGAAGCGTTCCAATCGTATTTGAATAAATTTTGTCCTTCTTAATTGAACTGTTTAACCTTTTCATTTTTTCCTTTAATAAATTATTTTCATTATATAATTTCTTTACATAATTAGAATTTTTCATTACTTGATCATCTATAGAATTATCATATATAGTTGCTTCTTTTTTTGAGATTTTGTTTTTCAAACTTTCTATAATTTTGATCTTTTCAAAATGTTCGCTTTTATATTTTGTAATTTCCATTTCAAGATTTGATACTATTTTATTCTTTTCTTGCACCTCGTTTTGTAAATTAAATATTTTTTTATCCTTTTCATTTATTATATTTTTGCAATCATCATTTTCTTTTAACAAGGTATTAAACAGACTTCCCCCATCGTTACTACATAAAATGTTCCTTTTTTCTGTTGTTTTATTATTTTTTTCTTTTTTCATCTTTTTTTTGACTTTTTTATTAGCCTTTTTTTTGACTTTTTTTATCATCCTTCTTTTCATATCCTTCTTCAGTTTTATTTTCACATTAACAACTTTGCTTAAATTAAGATAATATATATTTTTGTAAAACTCAAAATCATAGGTTTGTTCACTGATAAAAAATGTAAAGTATGTTTTCGAATTTTTAAATATAAGTCTAATTAGTATTTCGAAAAGATGCATATGAAAAATTATTTCTTTTTTATTATACTTCGTAAATGTTTTCTCCCTATTATTATTCATTTCTTTAGTTGTATAATAATCGTTTAAAATACTGTCTTCTTTTTGTTGGATATCTATGAGGGTTTCATTTGTTCCAACTTTTTCCTCCTTTTCAAAGAGGCATTTTCGATGACTAACAAAATAAATAATTTTTTTCTTTAAATTAAGAGCTCTCTGACACTCTTGCGAATTGTTAAAAGGAAATATAAAATTAGAATAATCATTAATATTTTTTACCGAGTTTATAATCTTTTTATTAAATAAAAATAGTAACGTTTTCTCATTATTGCTATTATAAAAAATTTTATTCTTTTCTATATTACAAAGAGGAAAATTAATCAGATGTATAGATGTATGTTGATTGTTTATGGTAATTTTATACTTAAAAATAAAGCATACGTTAAGTGTTTTTCCTCTTCCTCTTTTAATTATTTCTACACACTTCCTAATAATGCGTTTCAAACATTCCCTCAAATGTTCTCCATTTTTTACTACCTTTTTTGCGGGTAAATTTTTACAACATTTGGGGTAATTAAAATTAGTACTGTCAAAATATTTTTTTATAAAACATCTATGACAAAAGGGGGTTGTTTTATTACTTCTATTACTTTTTCTATTTGTTTCCTTAAAAGACTTTACTTTTATCATATCGATTATTTTGCTATTTTTGTATGCCCATGATGAAATTGATATTTTAGTGTCTGTTAAAAAAAAAAAAAATTGAATTTGTAAGAACAATGCTAGAATAAAAAAGGATACAGTACAAAATAAATTTAGAGAAAAAAAAAAAAAAAAAAAAATATTGCCAGTTATACAAAACATATTAATGAAGGATGACACATTTTATAATTACTCTCATTGTTCAATATTACAACATAATCATATATGTCTAAAATTAGTCCTCTCTTTTTTTTTAAATAGTCTTCAAACATTTTACTCTTTTCATAGCTATTTTTGCTTTTCTTAACAGCACAATCTCCTTTTAAATTTTCCTCTGATATTTTATTTTTCTTCACTTCTTCTAACTCTTCTATATTCTGTTTGTTAATATGTTCCTCTGTCTCACCACATTTTGACATTTCCACATTTCCCCCTCTTTTTTTATTGCCTAAAAATTATAACTTTTTGTTTTTTTATCTCTTTTAATATTAATTTTGTTCAATTTATTATTTTTAAACAATTGTAAGCTAGGTGAACTTGCAGTGGAGCACAGTATATAATCACCCTCCGCACAAGCATGTACATAAATATATATACACATATATATACACATATATATACACATATATATACACATATATATACACATATATATACACATATATATACACATATATATACACATATATATACACATATATACACACACATATATACACATATATACCCACATATATACACACATATATATATTTATGTATATACGTGTTAAACTGCGCTTGTGAATACACAGTTAAAGATATAAACATTGCTCACCGTTTCCTAAATATTTCTTAAACAAGTGACCATAAAGAAAGACATTTTTTTCACCCTTCTGTGTGTCTACCCCTTTAAATTTTAATGTAACGAATTTTATATAAGAATAGTTTTGTATAGATAAGAAAAAAAAGAAAAGAAAAAAGTAAAAACACGAGGAACAATTATGAATTAAAGAGGGGATACTTAAAGCATATACTATATTCACAATTCGAGAGTATTAGAAATGTACTCCTTTTAACACATATGCACATATATATATATATATATATATATATATATAGGTAGTATGTATATATTTATATATACATAATTATATGCCTATATATATTATACATCTATTTATTTATACATATTTGTATGCCTATATACACACAATTCCCATTTGTCATTACCAGTATTTACTATGGTCGTATTTCTTCCATTTTTTACATTTCGGATTATCTTGTTAAGCAATTTTTTATAAGAACTTGAATTATTATTTACTCCACTACTTTTTTCAATTAATAAATTGTTCATAGGATTTCCATGCGAGTCAGTAAAATTGTGCTCGTGTGTTACTTCCTTCTTTTCACCATCAAGTTTGTCAGATATGTTCTTATCATGTGCAGCTTCCTTGTTTTTCCTCTTCTTCTTTGTCTTATTCAAAATGTAATTAATATTCCAATTTTTTTTTATTAAAGATTTTTTCGTTTTATAGTTATACAAAACATATTTAACTACCATATTTTTACTGAACTTTTTTTGTGTTGGTATAAGTTTCTTTATTAAGTCTTTCTCTACCTTTAATTTATTTTCCATTTTACAAATGTACAAAAAAATATCGATTTTGTGATTCATCTTTTGGGAACAGTGCACACGTGCATATGTTTGTTCGGTTAAAGGGAAGGCACAGATAAATAGTGGATAAAAATTGAGTAACAAATAAACAATAAATGGGGAATAAATGGACAAATAATGAGTAATATAAAGAAGCGGACGAAAAATAAGTAAAAAAAATGAACGCAGCAAGATGAAGCAGCAAAAAATCTTTTTTTTTTTTTTTTTTTTTTTGTACTATTCTTGCATTCATGTGAACGCGAAAAAATATTTAGTAACATTTCCCTTTCTACGCCTATTTATTTTTTCTGTCAATACTAAAAAAATTCAAGCATTAATAACTCAGGAATATATTATACTGCAGTAACAAATATGGCAAATATAAAAAAAAAAAAAATTAAGACGCAAATTTAATAAGCTAAAAGAGCAACAACATGAAGACCATAAAAATTATTCTTAAACATGAATAGTCATGTCACACACATACATATATATATATATATGTATATATATATATAAATAGATAGATAGATAGATAGATGAATGCTCATATACAAATAATTTCAGTGTAACAATTTTAATTTTCTCAAATAATTTTTCTTCTCTAATTTTTCTATTCATACTCTACTGAGCAGTCATTTTTAACCTCTTTCCCATTTGTGCCAGCACTTTTAAACGCCTTAATAAAATCCAAATAGACAAATACACTATTCACAATTATAATAAAAATAATTTCTTAATTTATCTACAAAAAATTGGTATGTTATTCGACAAAACAATTATACTATGCTCCAGTGATAACACATACAATATATATGCATAAATAAATACTAATACACTTATATACGCCAACATATACACATATATATCTATATATACAAATACATACACATAACATATATACATACATACATACATACAATACAGCTCAAAAGACTCGGCGTAGCATCATTTTATCCCGAAAAATTTACACATAAATAATTTCTCCTCATCATTGTAATTAGACAAAAAAGTAAAAACGTCATTTTTCTTTTTCTCAATAATATCTTTTAAGCAAATATTTTTTTTATATAATGAAAATATGAACCTATAAAACTCAGTCGCATCAAAATCATTCAGTAAACACAGTCCTCTTTTTTTTAAACATTCAAAAAAATGTAAATTTTCAAAGTCATATTTATAGAAAATATAACATAAAGATGAAAGGGTATAAGTATCTTCTACTTTGTCTAAATTTGATATAATTTTCGGACAAAACATTTCACAGACTTTTGTATTACTTAACTCTAAATTGTAAAAACAGTTTAAAATGTTGTTCATATCTTGTATATTTAATTCGTATATAACGTTCGGCAAATAATTCATCATTTTCTTGAAAAAATCGTTGTAGTTATTCTTTTTTAATCTCTTGCTCAAAATGTTTAAAATTATCACGAACGAAATTCCATTCATTGAGGCGACTTGCCTGTCAATGTGTTTTACACTTGACACATAAATTCCTATAAATACAAAAAATACAAAAAAATGGAAAAAATAGCAAAGTAGAAAAATGGAAAAAAAAAAAAAAATATAAAAAAAAAGATAAATTGCAATATAACAGCATATAATATAGGAAAAAATCACATGTATGCATACACCTATTCACGTATTTATTTCAACGAAATGTTAAATATGTAAAAGGACAAAAAAAAAAAAAAAAATATAAATACAAATAGAAACAAACAGAAACGGAAATCGATGCTTCGATCGAAATTACCGGTATCCTTGTTATACAAATGAAAAGACTGAAGAATCAACGCAAAATCACGTAAATTAAATAAATGTAGGCTCTTTTTAACTCTTAAGCTGTATATTTGCCAAAATGATAACTTCTTCCTTAACTCGAGATTTTTATTTTGTGAAGTTATTATTACTTTTTCCAAATTGTTATCATTACCTGTTAAGAGATCGCTATCCTCAGTACTGTAATCATTAACTGTGATATCATTTTCTAAATTTTTCTCGTTTTTTGCTTCTATTGACTTAATTTCCTTCCTACCTCCATATCTTTTGAAATTAATATTTTCATAATCAGCATTCGAGTTCTCTGATTTACCCGAAATGGTTCTTATTAGATCCACAGCCGTGCTTCTTAATTTATTTACATCACCGAATAATAAAACATTCTCATACTTATGATTTATTTTTTTTAAAACAAAATGCTTATCTTTAAAAACACTATCGCTACTACCACTGTAAATGGGCATACACAATCGTCTGCCAACTCCACCTCCTAATTGTTTGCAGCTTAATGATATCATATCCTTTTTCTATTTGCTCAGCAGTGATTAATGCTTCGTTTTGAAAAAGGTCAAAATGAAGCGAAAAAAAAAATTATGTTCAAAAATGGAAAGAATTTCCTTCATTTACTGGAAGGATGAAATGAATTAACTCATCCTTGTTTTATAGTAACTTTGGTAGTATGTAAAGTTATATGCATCGTATACATCTAGGTGTGCATATGCACTTTACCATTCGCATAGATGTGTATACCTACTTATTCAAATGTATACATATATGCTTTTTCCATCATTCAGGTAAATCTAATAATAATTAGGGGTATAAGTTATTAATGAAAAGGGAAAAGGCAAATTTTGATACGTCACGTAATTCTACAAAATTGCTCATCCCTCTCATAACACAATAATGAGTTCACAACAACATAGAAAAACGAAAAAAAAAAAGAAGCTCAAATTAAGATTAAAATGAAAATGAATACCAAAATAAACTTCCTACCGAAATGTTCAAATCGTCAAGAGGATGGGCGAAACAATATAAATGTAACATATAAAAATTCATTAAAAATGCTAGGAGAAAGTTACATAAAAGATTAAGTAATACATACTCGCATAATGCATTATTACACGCATGCAGTGAATATACAAATGTATAATGCTCCAGATTAACGCACTAATAAAATTATATAAAAGAAATATAAAAAACCTTATGGAAAATTGTCACAGAAATAAAAAAGAAATAGCATGATTTACTATAATAAGGAAACAGTTAAAAGTAAAGGGATAAAATAATTTAAAAAAAAAAAAAAAAAAAGCATGACTTATGTCAAATGAAAATGTATTAAGTTTATGATGTGACAAATTACAGAAAGTGGAAGACCACTGAAAAATTAAAAAAATATATAATATTTATTTAAACCTTTTAAAAAAGGGACTAATAACAATGTAAAAAAAAAAAAAATATATATATATATATATATAAAAAAGAAAAAGCCTTCAGTTTTTTGAAAGAAAAAAAAAAATTCATAAACAGAAATGCTGATTTACAAAACAAAACGAACAGTGGAAAATGACAATCACATGATTAACAAAACAAAGCAAAAACTGATGATCTATAACATAGAATGATTTTACTACTGTACAACGCTAATAAATGAAGAATATATTATAAAAAGAAAAATGACAAATAGCATATACAGAAACCCTTATTCCATTTTGAATGTTGAAAAAAATTGCGACATTGAAACTGCAAAAAAACAATTCAAAAAGTTGGCAATAATTTATCACCCAGATAAGCAAAACTATCATTTAAATAAGGAAAAGGAGAAGGAAATAATGCGAGAAAATAGCAAAATAAACAAAGAAAGGCAACAGGTGAAAACAGAAAATATCGATTTCGTAACCGTAGTTTGGGCGTACGAACAAATTTTAAAAGAAATTCAATGTAGTAACAAATTAGAAAAATACGAAAATGCATTGAATATTAAGAAAAAAGACTTGGAATATATTAGCGAAGAGAATACGTACCTTTATTTTTGCCGTTGTGGTGATTTTTTTCTTTTTAAAAAAAATTTATATTTCGAATATTACGTTATATATGCATGTCAAAGTTGCTCATCCTCAGTTTATTTAATTCCATAATTACATCAATACACAAGACTTGTCCTTTTGTTTTACCGTAAAATATGAAAATAAGGAAAGCTCTTCTTTAAAAATAAACATTTTAACATTTTTATTCCGTAAATATAAAAAAAAAAAAAAAACAAAATGTTAAATTATAATACAAATTTTTCCTTCAAAAAAGAAAAATATATGATACATTTACAAATTATCATAAACTAAAATTCTCCCCCCTCTTTACAGCATGAAAAAGTTGGTTGCTCCTTATTTTGTTTTATTTTATTTTATTATTTTTTTTTTTAATGCCTTTCAGTAGTATAACTTTTATTATATATCATCCCGTATGTTGACAATTCTGCATTGTTATGTAAAGGGCGTAATACCACTGCCCTTACTCTCTATAATAATATAATTCTCCATACTGATTATTACACCGAATATTTATTACTTACTGATAAGTGATATGAGCCCTTTTAAATTATTCATTCGTTATTTTTGTTTTTGCATATGATTTTTTTTTTTTATATCTTTATTTAATTTTACTTTTACTAATGCATTTAATTTTGTATTTAATTTTATTTAAGGTTTTTAAGTTTCATTTAATGTTTCCCCCATTTGAAGGTTTACATATTAAAATGACAGGGAAAAGGGGAAACCCATGCTAAATATATAAAAAGTGAGCAATTAAAAAACAAACTTATATTTAATTTTTACTTAAAACTCAATAATTAGTGTCAACGTTCAAATTTTGAGAAATTTCGGAAGATGCCTTGGTTACAATAGTGTGTGTCTCGTACCTATTCACAAAAATAAAAATAAATAAATAAATAAATAAATAAATAAATAAATAAATAAATAAATAAATAAATAAATAAATAAATAAAATATTGTTAAAATCATAAAAAAAGAATATTTTTACGTCCCGTTATAGGCTAGAAAATTGTATATATGTACGCATTGCCATAAGCACAAAGATTAATGCACATATACATAAAAAGAAATATATATGTCCGTATATATATATACGTATACGTATTATATATGCGTATATGTACACACAGATGTACTAACATTCGATCCATGCATTTAGCTAAACATATTTGCTCATTCTTCCCCATCTGCTCGGAAAATTTTTGACCAAAACATTTTTCGAAACAAGTCTTTCTCACTTGCTAAAAATAGAGAAAAAAAAAGGTCAAATTTTACTACAATTTGTTTTGAAGCAAAGAAAAAGAAAAAAAAGAAATTTAAAATAATATAAAACAAAAAAAAATTACATTGTTTAGAATCTGAAATATCATCATCCCTAAGGCATTTTGTGCGTTTTCCATACTTCGATTAATGTCCATATTTTTTCTTCCTGTTTTCGTCTTTTTCTTTTTTTTTTTTTTTTTTTGCTTATCAATTTATAAAATAAAAACAGTTATAAATTAAAATAATAAAAAAGGTTATAAATATAGTACTCTTTTTATTATATATTCCAAAAAAAAAAAAAAAGGGGAAGAAAAAGTAAACGATAAAAAAGCTTAATTCAGTAATAATGTAAAAACAAAAAGCAAAATAGAAAAATTAAAAAATAATATAATAATATTAGAGAAATATCTTAAGAGCAGCAATTTACGTATGGTGTAAGCAAAACTATGACGAAATAATGTTAGCACTACATTAAAAGGTTTAATAAGTTTATACAAAGTACAACATAAAAAATATAGTACTTTTAAAATTGAAAAAAGATTGAAGATCTTTTTAAAACATTAAGAAAAAAAATATAAATTGTGATGAGAAATGAAAATATTTTTATGTATGTATTAATTGATTCATTATTCATATGATACAATTAAAAAAAATATTTTAAGTTAGTAGTATTACACGAAAAATAAGAGAAATAGCAAAAATGCACAAAATTAGTAGGAACATTAAGATAAATAATAATTTAAATAAAATTATATATCAAAGCATAAATTACTAACTTAAATACAACATGTGAATAAAGGAGACGTGAATTCAAAAAAAAAAAAATAAAATAATAATAAAAATAAAGTACAAATATATAATCAAATTTTATAAAATAATACATAAATCTGATAGGAGTGTAACGAGTTGAAAACGAAAATTAAAGAAAGGTTAAAATAAATAAAAAAGTTATTTCAAAGTTTTGGCGTTCTTACTTTCTTATTTACTGTTCATTTTTTATTATTCATTATATATTGTTCATTATTTGTTATTCCTTTGTTTTTTTTTTTGGGGGGGATTTTTTTCGTATTTTTTTTACGTATCGATTAATCAAACATGAATACTTTTACAACAAAGCAATGAAGGAAGCGAGCTGAAGTACTCCTTTCTGCTTCAGTACTTTTATAAATCTGTATTGAGAAAACTTAATAACAATGTATACATGGAGCTACAAAATTTAATATATAATTTTATTCACGCATTTGTGCATTTACAAAATGATGTTGACACTTAAAATTTGCAAGCTAGTTGTATAGTTTTTTTTTTTTTTTGAATGAAATAAGAAATAACGTAAATTTTTTAAAAAAGAAAATAATGCAAAGTAAATACAAAAATAAAATATATAGCTTAGCAAGAAATGTGTATATATTTTATGTAATAATTAACTTGAAATATCTTTTCCTTTTTGGAGTTTCGGTATTTGTAACATCATGCATTTTGAACATTTACGTAACAGTTACATGGCATTGCATGCATATACACATGTATCCTTAGACATACGTATATGCGTACATATACACACATATATACATACAAATATATATACAAGTAAATGCCCATATAAACAAATATATATATACATACACACATATTTACCGTGTACACGTATAAGAATGCGCACAAATACATAAGCTGCTATAAAAACCAGTTAACATAATAAGTTGCAAAGAGCTATTAATAAGACATAATTTTTATACATTCAACTATATTCAATTTTTTTGTTTATTTAGATTTACAAAAATGAGGCAAACAGAATAAATTTTCAAAAGAATTTTTATGGTATACAAGAAAAAAAAGGAAAAAAGAAACGTAAAGAATAAAACCTTGAAATAAATATCACAAATGCTTATTTAACAGTTAGCAATTTTTCATTTTTAATATAGCATATATTAACTTTATATATATATATATATATATGTATTATTTTTTTTTTTTAACAGTGAAATCGTTAATTAAAAAGAGTGATATATTTAAAAGTAACAATATCAGCAAAAATTTACATGTTTCGAAATTTTCCTTATATACTAAGAAAAGGCATAAAGAAGCGTTAGCGGTGAGTTTGAAAACAGTTGTTGCTTGGTATTATTATTGTTTTATTTTTTGCAAGCCTATATAAATATATGCTTCCAACAGTTGTACACTTATATATATGTTTTAACTCTGTACCCTTTTAATGTTTAAAGTGTTCTTATTTTATTTCATTTTCTCTTCTTGTTTACACGTGAAACAGATCAGAAAATATCGAATGATTGGAACGTCAACAGCCAGAAGGCATCATGGGTTAGATGGCAGAAAGAGAATAAACAAAGTTACGATGTTGCCACTTAAAGAAATTAAACTGCCTGTAAGGAGGTTAGACCATAAATATTTATCAAATATATAGAAAAATAAAATAAAATAAAAAAAATAATAAATAAATAAATAAAAAATATCTCTTCAATATTTGCAAACCGTTTTAGATTATTCAAAATTTGTATCCCTTGATGCACATATAATATATACTTTCTTTTTACAAAAAAAAAAAAAAAAGATGTCTGATATTAGGAAAAATGGACAACTGGAAAGCTCGTAAAATTTCCAAGTCGGGTGTGAAAACTCATAGAATACAGAGAGTAAATTTATTAAGGAAAAGAATTTATTTTGAAGAAGAAAATAGATTTGTAAAAATGAGAGTTAGTGCAAGAGGATTAAAGACTATAAAAAAATACGGTCTAGCTTACTGTTGTAAAAAATTTAATATAGACTTAAGCAAAAAGAAATATGACGCTGGTTATTCATCAAGGAGAAAAAAAAAGAAAAGTCCAGAAGCAGAAGCAGTTCCAACATATAACAATTTAAACGAAAAGCCACCATATATGCATGAAGAAGCGAATAAAATAATGAAAAACCTTAATTTGGATAAAGAAAATAAATAAATAGACTTAAAAATTAAAACATAAAAAGGGCGGTGAAAAGAAGGTAAAAAAATAAACATATGTTCCAAGTAATAATGAATAAAGCTGAAATGATTCGTACGTAAATAAATTACAAACAAGCATATATGATCAAGCTAAAGTATATTTAATTTTACACCTGTTAAGGTTTTTTTGAAAGTGCCTTACGAAAACATTTTAATAATCCAAAAAAAAATTATTTTTTTATAAATTAGGGACAGTAAGGGTACATATTATAACAATAGAAATAAATAACAAAAAATGCAAACACTTATAAAGGTATACATACATATATTTACATATATATGTATAATGAATAAAGCGCCGATTAATTCAAAAATAATACTAATTATGGCCTTAATTATGTGTATATACAATTTAAGAGAAGGGGAGAAAAGGAACATATTGCGACGTTTAAGAACATTTTTTATTACGTTACATAAAACATATGTTTAGGTTATAAAGTTTTCATTTGGGAAGGTGTGTACATGTATATATACTTTATTATTTTTTTTTTTTTTTTAAATCATTTTTTCTTTATCACTTCGGCCAGTTTTTCCGGCTTGTACCAGTAATTTTGTTGTTTTCTTAAAGGGTCACATAAATACACTCTTATATTTACATTTAATTTTTCCCTTACTTGTTTAATTATATTTTCCACTTTTATCTTTTCCAAATTTATATCCATACCACTATTTTTTGTTATGGAAAATAACGATGAACCACTACCACTCATTGTTACAGCATCAAAAATGTTTTGTTTAATTAGAAGGTCTTTTAAATCTTTTAATGTCTTAAATAAAAAAAAAGCAGAATGTTCTAAATCGTTTATACAAATATTCTGAACATCTGTATTGTCAAGAGAAACGAATGTTCTCAAATAAATATGCTCCTTTTTCTCCACAATTTTAATAATATTATTACTATTTGAGTTAATGATGAAATGTTTTAATAAAGTAACTGGACTGTATTGTACTATTTTGCTATAATTTACATTTTCATAAACTGACTTGGATGATAATCCTTCGTCAACCTGAAATATATAAATCCTCTTTCCTGATATAGTTGCCTGAGCATCATATAAATCAACTACATCATTTCCTTTACCCGTACAATATGCAAAACCTGAACTACTAAAAAAAGATATATCACTACCAATTTTTTTTAAAAACTTGTTTTTTGATTCATTTGATTTTAAATATTTATAAAAATATTTTTCTAAAAAATAAAAAAGAGTAGCTCCATTAGACGATCCTCCACCAACTCCACTAAAAATGGGTATTCTTTTATTTACATGGACTAAAAATCTTGTATCATCTTTTATACTTAATTCTTCTCTATATCTTTTCAAAACTTTTATAATTATATTATCATCATTCAAAGGATAATTAAAATAATATTGTGTATGTTTTTCATCATTTTTCTGATTTGCTTTTTTGTTTTCATGCATTATACCGTATTCTTTATTTTTACTTATCGTCAGAAAATCATCAGATGAACATGGGAATAACAGTTGTCTTAATTTTATTTGATCTTCTTTACTTAAAGCTGTTATATAAATATTATCACCTAAATTTATTGAATGCATTAATGTTGATAATTCGTTGTAAGTTTCCTTTTTCTCTTTTAATTTTAAAAATAAATTAATCTTAGCTGGTGAAAAAAACTTGAAATCATACCATCGAGTTCTATTTAACATCTGCATTATTAATTTCATTTTGTTATTACATAAAATGTTTCCTTTTTCGTATATATCAGCATTGTCATTTATATCTTTGTACACATTACAGTAAGTTTTGATTTCGCATATATTGCGATTTGAGCGTTTTCTTAAATTACTATTCATCCATTGTTTCTTTAACAATACATATTTATTATCAACAATTTTGCTATATGGAATAATATAAAAAAAATATAATGTTGCACCATTAAAATGTTTGTATCCCTTTCTTACAATTTGGATGCTTCTACTAAAGACACTTTCGAACGCTATATTAATGTGAAGGAGAGGGATACAAAGGAATATAAGAAATGCTTTTATTTTTAAACAAGTTTTCATATTTCAGCTTTCCAAATGTGAGCTCCATGAAGGGGGGGGGGAGAAGTTTGTTACCCGTCTTACTATGATTAAGTTATTTTATGTTTATAATGTTTGCATTTATCGTTATTCTTATTTACATTTTTAACTTCCTAAACTTTCATAAGGTTTCAATGAATAAAGATCTTCTGGAATATTTTGAAAAAAGAACAGTTCATCTTAAAGTTTTCATTTCATTTTATATCATATTATAACATTTTTTTTTTATTTTTTAAATTATCCATTAAATAGCTAATGGTATGACTATAAGTTTTATTGTTCATGTTGGTTTCTTAAATTACTGGTATAAAGTTTTTTCTTTTTTCTGTATAATAATGTACGTTTATGCGTAATTTCGTCAATTATAAAAAATGATCATATCTTTTTTGCTCTTACAAAAAAGTAACCATAAAAAAAGGATACAAGGAGTATTATATATATAAGAATATACACATTTATATACATATACATATGTGCACATATATAACCTTTTTTTTTGAACAAAAATGTTTATTTAAAAAATGTATCATGACGTCTGAATGATTTTTAAAATGGTTCAAAAGAAAGTAGTTCAAGGGAGAGATGTTTTTATAAGGTACATAAAAATATCTGAGATTCCTTTACGAGTTTCTAGAAATAAAATATTTTAGTAACATTATTATTTCATTACATATGTTGTTTTACTCCTACTACGTGCTATTATTTCGCACGGTTTATATCTTGTATGTATGCATATATGTATCTATATATGGATGTATATATGTATATATGTATGTATATATGTATGTATGTGTTTTTTTTATTTTTTTACTCTTAAACGTAGCTTTTTTTTCTGCTAAACTAACTGTATGCATGTACTCCTCATTGAAGAAGGTTCATAAGTATAAAATAAGAAAGAAAAACAGTAAAGATAAGATCTAAACTAGTTTAAGTAAACCTAGCAAGTATATATATATATATGTACATATATTTTTATAACTTTCTCCATAAATAAATTTTTGCCCTTTTATGATGTGTTCCTTATTTTCCTTTTTTTTTTTTTTTTAAATAGTTTGCAAATTATTATTAAAAATAACTCGTTTTTTTTTTTTTTTTTTTTTTCCTTTAACTTTCATAAAAAAACATATCATTTATTTATTCTACATTTGTACATAAAAATGTCAGAAAGGAAACGCATAACTTCTTAATTATAATTTTCTTTTTTCTTTCTTTTTGAAATATAAGAGAATTACAATTTTTAATTTTTTTCTGTGCATGTATCTTCTTTTTTTTTTTTTACCCTTTCCCTGGCAAATATACATGGCATTTGTTTTTGAATTTATAGCTTTTTTTTGATCAAACAAATAAACATTTTATATACATATATATATACGCATATATATATATATATATATATATATATTTATGCTTACAGATGCGCATACATACACTATATTTACATACGAATGTGCATACGTATGTAAATGATACAAAATATGCGTAAGGGAGCACAATGGCAGTATTTCTTTACTATTATGAATAAGTGTATATTATGTGTAGCGGGAAAAAAAAAAAAAAAGAAAATTACATAAAACGAAATTAAGGGATATTATTCTTCTGAATTGCAAATATTATTATCGATTTTCATGAATGTTAATGCAATTTTTTAATATAATATGAACAAGTCAGGTATATTTGGACTTATTTTTATAATTTATTTCACTTTTTTTTTTTTTTTTTTTTTTTGTTTATTTATGAAATATTATTATGGAATACAGTCGTAAAAAGAGAAAAAAAAATTACAGCTTAATATACATACATATATAATGGCATATCTGCACATATATGTATATATTATTTTGGACAGCATTTTCATATCTTTTTCTTTTTAAACAACCCCAAAAGAATTATGAAAAATTACGAAGAAAATAACACTTGGCGTACTTTTTTTTTTAATACATAAATATATATATATATGTACATAACTACATAAAAATTTTTGTAGCTCTATTTTTAAATATACCTTTCCTTTTCAAGTTCATAATATTTTTCGATGAGAAAAAACAACTGAGTATTTTTAATTCCTTTTTGAACTTATAAATGTGCTTACCTTTCCTGCATCCAGTCCTTTTTTTTTTTCATTACTCATCCACTTTTCTCTTCATCCATTTAGAAAACCATTTAACCTGTTGCTATATTCTATGTTTAAAGTGCTTCCATCAAAATGAAAGTCAACAATGCTACCATAAATTTGAACAATACAATGACAAAGGAAAATAAAAACAGACACAAATTAAATGTAAACTCGAGTGATGCAAACGAAAAAAAGAAGAACGAAAAAGAAGCCGCACTAGTAAATGTACATCATAATAATGAAGACAAGAATAATAACACAAATAATAAACAAGTGAACGCACACAATAAAGAAACAGTAAATAGCAAAGATGTAAATAAAAATGGGGTAATAAAATATAAAGAGAAATCGATAGATACTAATACGATAGAAGATAAAATTGAAAAAATAGAAGATTCATTGAGTAAATTAGACGAAATAGAAAAAAAAATCGTTGATGACATATATGATTGTGAAAAATTTATAGAATTTTATGAAAAATCTAAATCTCTCCTAGACTCTAAAGATTTTAACAGCGATGTAGGAAGAGAAGAAGAAATAGAACAAATTAGAAAAATATTGAAAAGGTGCTCAAAGAATTTAGATGGTGAAGGAATATTCCTAACGGGGCCTAGTGGTCAAGGAAAAACCTACAGCATATTTTATATCATTAAAGAAATAGAAAAAGAAAAGGAAAAAGAAAAAGAGGAAAAAAGGAAGAAAAAAGAAAACACAGTAACGGGGAATTACAAAAACGTGGATTCTTCCTACTTCTATGTATCATGTTCTAATAGCCAAAAGCCATATGATATATTTGTTGATATATTACAACAGATAATAAAGAAAGATAAAAAGACAATTCTGAATAATGTAAAACAAAAGTATAATTTAAATGGCTTAGAGGAAGTGAAAAAGTTATTCATATATTATACAAGTAAATTAAATAATTTAAAAATAATAATTGTCGATGAACTAGATTTTATTGCAATCAAAAATGTGAGAATGGAATTAAAAACGAAAAATGTGTCTAAAACTTATAATGAGGACGTAGTTAAAGCTCTATTTGAATGTGTTCAAAGTTCTAAGTGTAAAATAATCCTAGTAGGTATTGCAAATAGTTTGGATTTAATAAAAGATTATACGCACATGAAAATTAATCAAATTATTTATAAACCATATAACGAAAAGCAGTTTATGAACATTATAAGAAATAAATTAAACACTTTGGAAGATGAATTTGTTAATAAAATTTTTAAAGGAGTATCGTTGAATATACATGTTAGGCAAATATCTAATAGAAATGGAGATATTAGATCATGTTTTGATGCAATTTTAAGGGTCTTCTTAGATAAAAGATCAGATTTAGAAGAGAGAAAAAAAAATTTAATTAAATTGAGAGAGGAAGTCATGATGAATAAAATTTTCAATAGACAAGAGAAAAGGAATTTATTTCTTTTGCTGAATGATCCGGAGGAGGATCAATCAACGGACGTGATGAACGAAAATGAAGATTCTTCCAGCGAAGATGATACCGACTTAGAAGTCCCTACAAAGAAAAGGAAACAAAAAGGCATCCAAAAGGTGGAAGCAGAAGAAAAAGAAGAAGTAAACGAAGTAGACGGCGTACAATCCCACGTACTGAATGAGAACAGTCCAAATTGCAGAACAACCAAAAGGGCGAAGCTAGATATGAAGAACAACACCCATTATAGAAGCCGTTGCAGTCATGATGATGAAAAGGAAGATGACAATTTTTACCTTAACAATAATGTAACGCCTTTATCAACCATTCAAGATTATGAAAAAGAAAATAAGTTCCATAAAAATGCAAAAGATTTAAAATTCACAGATTTTAAAAATGAATTTTCCATTGGATATGATACACTAAAAAAAGAGATTATTAAAATACAAAATAATAATGAAACGTTAAGTGATATATTGATAAGAAAAAATTTTAACGCAAATGATAATGAATCTTTTTATAACTTTAATGAGTATACACCTAAACAGTGTTATGAAAGTCCATTTAAGGTATTATATAAAAATGAAATAGACAGTGAAGAAATACCACATTTCAAAGATAAGCAAGATATATTAAAAAATATAAATATTGAAAAATTATTATCATTTGATACTATAATTGATAATCAAATAAAAAATATAGAAAAAAAATACCAAGATTATTCTACTACTGCTAATAGCAATGCAGTAATTATTTCAGATATAAAAAAAATTACCGACAAAATCCCGTTAGAAGAACATAAAGATATCCTATTCAAAATAAAGAGTCTACCCTTAATTCAAAAAATATGTTTATATGCGTCATGTAATGTAGTAGTAAATGATTCACATTTAAATTCAGATGAAGAAAATGACATCTCAGGAAATAATAAATGTCAAAGTAAAAGCAAAAGTCAAATTATCGAAATCACCTATGCTGATATTCAAAAGGGATTCAGAAATTTATGTAGCACCTTATCCGAAACCTCCTATATAAAAGACATATTAGAAGGAAATACCATAGATCAGGCCATTGAACATTTTGAAGAACTTGGTATATTAACAAATTGTAAAAAAAATCAAAAATTCAAAGAAAAAAAAAGCGTTGTAAAAGTTCCAAAAGGGTTAACACCTAGATTTGCTAATATAAAAAATAATAAAAATTTCTCGTCTCAAAACAAATTAAATTCGATATATCAATTTAATCTTCCAGTTTGTGTTATTAAACAAACTTTAAAAGAAATATCCTCTATTCTTTCAAGTTTTGACGGAAACTCTCAATTTTAAACAATACTCAAGAGAAAAATGCCCTGCGTATAAATACAGCAACAGTTATGGTAGCTTCTATGGCAGCAGCTACGGAAGCAGCTACTTCTACTGCTACTATTACTGTCGAACAAATAAATCCATAAAAACAGGGAAGCTCATAACGTTTCCACATTACATCAACATGCTTCGAATTCTACATTTTTATCACTAATAAAGAAATACTCTCGTATGTGTGTATTTGTAAAAATAGCATGTCATTATTTTATTAATTTTTTTTTTTTTTTTTAATTGTTTTGGAAAAATATACATACGCATACGAAATGGTTTATCTAATTTGAAAAGACGAGTATGTTACATAGTAATGTTACAAAAAAAAAAACTTTAGCCCCCGATGCTTTATTTTCTGTCTTAAATTATAACCCCTTTTTTTTTTTTTTTAATTTTTTTCTGGATCATGTGTATAATATATATAATATATATATATATATATATATATATAAATCCATATCCTTTTATTGGTTTTTTTTTTTTTTTTTTTTTTTTGTTTTATTGTTAATAACATCCCTTTTTTTTATTCAATTTTTGTTTATCTTTTTTTAAATAACTTTTTTTAAATGTATATTTATGAAACTTTTAAAATAATGCAATATAAAAAAGGTAAAAAAAGATAAATAAACTCAGAGATGTAAATATAGAATAAAATACGAAAAAACTTTGCACGTCTATCTGTGTATACGTAAATATTATAGAAGATTCGGACGTGCTTATGTGTTTGTATGAACACAACAATTTCATATTTTTCAAAATTTATTTCCATTATTTAAACCCTTTATAATTTAATAAGAATTTATTGGGCTTATTCCAATGAAATAGTAAAAACTCATTATTTGTTATTTTATTTTACTTCATTTTTACTTTAGTTATACTTTATTTTATGATATTTATTTTTTTTTTTTTTTACATATTTGCACATTTTTGTTAATACTGGATTAACACTCATCCGCAGTTAGAAGCGATGATATATTAAAATTTTAAAAGAAGACTTAGTGAAAGGATATAATAGTAAATATGAGCCAATATTGCTTTATGCTTCAAAAAATTGCATCTACGATCGAGGTAACCTCCATTTGTCTGATGGACAGCACATACATATGCATATTGGTACATATAAATAAATGTTCATTACATACATAAATATTAAAATAATTAGCTTATGAGAGTAAAAAGCATACAAAATGTAAATAAATTAAAGTGCGCTATCGGAACCATGACAACATTATATTTCGACATAAATATTAACATATCAATAGGACTATTTTTTTTTTTTTTTTTGAGTAATAATAACATCGGTAACAATTTGAGGTGAATCAAAAAAAAAAAAAAAAAAAAACAAACAAACAAATAAATAAATAAAATATAAAATATAAAATATAATAAAATAAAAAAAAATAAGAAAAAATAAAATATAATAAAATAAAAAAAAGAATATACCTTAGCATGTTAAATAAGAGGCTATATTTCTAACTATTAAATTATCGTAAGTCATGAAACAGTAAATTTGTTTTTATAAATAATTACGTACTAATTTGTGATTATATATTTAAAGCAGAATTTTAAGTAGCAATTTAAGCAGTAGGGGAGAATGAATCTATGTACAGAACTGTTCTGCAAAAAAAAAAAAAGCTGATGCAAAAAAAGTATTGAATAGTTTAATGAATAGCCAATTCACAATCTACATATCCATTTAAAATTAATTGTCTTCTATTATTTTAGTGGATTATATGTTAATCTTTATATGTATAATTCAAAATTGAATATATTAATTTTAAAAATGAAAATTATTATTTTAACTTAATTTTTTTTTTTTTTAGCTCTACCTAAATTGGTGTATAATATTAAATGGAATAAGAAAATATACCTTTTTCCATGTAATTTTTTCAAATATTTTAAAAAATTCTTTTAATATTTTTTTAACTTTAATTTTTTTTTTTTTTTTTTTATATTAATAAGATAAATTTTATTTCTCCCTCTTCTCTATATTTATTTATATAGTATAATAAAAATGCTATAGTTGATAAAATGAAAAATGATTATATATGAAACTAGGAAAATAGCAATTTTAGAGGAAAATCCCATAGAACTACATAATGTTGGAGGTACGCAGTTTGCTTCTTATTTTCCACATTTTAGAGTTATTAATTAAACAATTATAGCTATTATGGAGTTGTTATAATTGATATTAAATTATTTTGAAAATAAAGATCTTATTAATTTTTTTTTTTTTTTTTTAAAAAGAAGATATTTATTTATTTTGGTTTTGCACATAATGAACAATTGTTCATTTCCGAGTCCAAAAGTGATTAGAACGATTCACGCTTTATATAATGTAAAACATTAAAAAAAAAGTATTAATGAAATTAATTTCATGAATGAACCAATTTTTTTAGTACACTTAAAACCCTCATATTTTCTTTCTTGCTTTCTTATTTTGTTGTGTAATCCTTCTCTTTTTTTTTTTTTTTCCAAATTCACATTTCTACAATGTAATGAAGTAGACTTTTATGAATTTAAAAGTAAATTGTTACGTTTTTGCTTCATTATTATTGTTACTTTTACTGTTGTTTTATTTTGATTTGTTTTATTTATTATTATTTATTTATTTTTTTTTTTTTTTTGTTTTATAATTGCAATTTCAAATTTCCCATTTATAATTAACTGAATGATTCACGATAGATTCGAAATTTTTATTTTTTTTCTGGGTAAAATAAAGAAATAAATGTTAAAAAGAAAAATGCACACATCATAAAACTTCCCTCGAATATTTTTATATTTTTCGTGTACTTTAAAATATTGCAATTTTTTTTTTTTTTACCTTAAAAAGTAGAAAATGAAAAACGTTTTTGGTATTATATTCCACATAATTCTTTTTAATTTATATATATGCCTAAATCGAGCGGAACTAATAGACAGTGATAAAAATACCGGCAATATAAACAACACTGGACAAAATTTAAGGAATGGATTCTCAAAGAAAAATGTTTCGTTACAAGATGAACAAAATAATACAATTATAGGAAATACTGATGTATCAGAAGCAGCGGCATCAAGTCATACATCAGGAACAACACAATCAGAAGCACAAGCACAAGCACAAGAACAAGTAGAAGAAGAAGAAGAAGAAGAAGAAAAAGAAGAAGAAGAAGAAGAAGGGCAACCAGAAACAGAAACAGAACGTAGAATCTTAAATGAGCAAGAACAGCAACGGTTACAATCTCAAAAACAAGAACAAACCCCAGAGCAGATAAAAAAAAGACAAGAGAATGTAGAAATAACATTAAAATTCGTACAAGAAACAGACAAATTAGCTGATGAAATAATCGATTTGGCAGAACAAGTAACAGAAGTAGCAAAAGAAGGAGAAAAAATACGCAAAGATTTTTTAAAGCTAAGTTCAAAATCTTTAGATGAGAATGATACAGAACTATTAGAATATGAAGTATCAATAATTGAAGCCTTTTCTTTAGGAAATGACGCAGTAAGAGCAAGAAATGAAGCAGAAAAAGCGCAAGAAATGGCAAAAAATGCCAAAACTGTAGAAGAGGCAGAAATGGCTAAAAATATAGCAGAACATGCAAACAAAAAAATAAAAATAGTAAAACTAAATATGGAAAATACAGCAGCAAAATATAAAGAAGATTTATCAGCATATCCCCGCACAAGCAAAAAAAAAGTTAGACTACAACTAGTAAAAACATATACAGAAGAAGTTGAAGCGGGAAAAGAAGGAAAAGCCGATAAGGAGGAAGAAGTTATGGGGGAAAAAGTTGAAGATGGAGAAGAAGAAACCAAAGAGGAAGTAATACAAGGCGTACCAAACGTGCTGGAGGAAGATAAGGATGAAGAGGATGAAGCAGATGAAGCAGATGAAGCGGATGAAGCAGATGAAGAAGAAGGAAATGGGGAAGGATCTCAAGGAGATACAAATCAAATGCAAGGCAAAAAGAATGTTGTTCCATTAAATGATGTTAGTGCTCATGAATCACTTGCAGTAAATTACAATAGTGTTAATGACGTTAAAAAAGCAATTGAGGGATTATTAAAAAATATGCTTACTATAGTTGACGATGATGCTTATACTTTGAACACACTCAAAGAATTAGAGCAAGATATCCAAAAATTTTTTCAAAAAAATATAACTACTTAAAAAGGTATAATTAATATTTGACGTATTCAACTGAAATATTAACATATTGTGAATATTCCTTATTATAAACGATAATTTAATGTGGAATTACTAAAGTTTTTTATTACTATGAGAGATAACCACTGTAATATGTCACATGGAAAAAAAAAAAAAAAAATATATATATATATATATATATATGCATATGAATAACCGAAGTCATAAATTTTTGGTCTTTTCCCCATATAATATATCAGCACATTTTTTCATTCTTTTAAATTATTTCTTTCCTTTGTTAACAAATTACAAATTTATATTCCATTTTTTTTTTTTTTTTTCTTCTTAAATTTGAACAAAAAATTACTCATAATGAAAGTTAATATTAATTATTTTGTAAATATAAGACAAACATTTTCAGAAAAATATCCAATGTATATTACTAAACTTTGTCAGAAGTGCTTTCTGTGCATGTTTCCAATTTTTTAGATTAACCGATTAAATATAATATCTCTGATTAAACCATTGTATTAATATGATGTATTAAATAAATTAAAATGAATATAAAGACAATCGAAACTTTCTTTTGTGGGCGAAATTATTACTTTTTTTTTTGTTTGTACACATATGGCTGTTACACCCATCCAAATGTAAAAATGGCTCGATGTGTCCAAGTGTTGTGATACGTTCATCAAAAAAAGAGAGAAATAAATAAATAAATAGATATATATATATATATATGTATATATGTATATATGTATATATGTATATATATATTTAAAAAAAAGTATAGTAAAAATTAATTCAATTAATTAAACCCATTTTTAACGTTATAAGAGCGTATATACATGCGCATGTTTATATATTTAATTATTTTTTTTCGATTTTTTCGATTTTTTCGATTTCCCTTGCAACGTTTCTCGATTCCCCAAGAGTATTGCTTTTCATTTTTGCACTTTTCAAATCACATTACCTGTCATGTTTTTACATTTTTTTATTTTTATAAATATATCTTCAAATTTATAGTTAATGACTTAAATATGTCTCCTATTTCTGTAATTTTTTTTTTAGAAAAAAAAAAAAAAAAAAAAAAAGGCAAAAATATAAAACATAAATTAAATTATTATACACTGTGAACTAAAAATTGCTGATTTTTTTTTCTTTTTTATAATTAAAATATAAAATGAGGAAACTTTGGAGTATTACCTTTTGTTTATCTATTTTTAATTTATATATATATGAAAATAACGCCACATGTAAAGAAATTGCGAAACAGAAAAAATCTAATTTAAGAAATGGCTTGCCAAATAATAATTTTCATTTGCAATATGAAGAAAAGAATACAGTGAATGAAGAAGACAGTTTTATAATTAATACAAGTGGAGGTTACTCTGATATAATAAAGCAAGAAACAGAAAAAAAAAAAGAAGAGTCAGAACTACAAGTACAAGCACGTGCTCAAAATGAACTGTCCGAACAAGCAGAGGAGGTAGTAACACAAATTAAAAATGAAGTAGTTGATACAGAAAAAGAGAAGGCAGTAAAAGAAGCGGAACAATTAGCAAAAGAAACGGAAGCAATAGTAGAAGAGGTGAAAAAAGTAGGATTAAAAAACGAAGACAAGGAAAAAGAAAAAGCAAAAGTTGAGGTTGAAAGTTCAAAAGAAGAAACCAAAAGTGCATCAGCGGAAGTAGCAAAAAGAGCGAAAGAAGCAACTTCAGAAGAAGAGGCAAATACTGCAAAAAGGGCAGTAGAAAATGAAGTAGAGAAAGCCGAAATGGCAAAAGCTGAAACAGAAGTAGCATCTAAAAAGATAAACGAAAAAAGTCTACAAACACTCGGAGGAAGCATGGAAAAGACAGATCACGAAAGAAAAATCGAAAATTCAGCAGTTGATACAGAAAAAGAGAAGGTCGTAAAAGAAGCAGAAAATTTAGCACAAGAAGCGGCACAACTATTAGAAGAAGTGGAAGCAATTGCAGAAGAAGTGAGAAAGGAAAAAATAAATAGCGGAGATAAGGAAAAAGAAGAAGCAAAAGTTGAGGTTGAAAGTTCAAAAGAAGATATCAAAAGAGCTGCAAAAGAAGCATTAGAAGCAGCAAAAAGAGCGAAAGAAGCAACTTCAGAAGAAGAGGCAAAAACTGCAAAAGAGACAGCACAACATGGAGTAGAGAAAGCCAAAAAGTCAAAAGAACAAGCAGAACAAGCAGCAAAAAATATAAACGAAAAAATTATAGAAACATCTAAAATAAAGGTGGAAAAAGCAAGGCAAGAAAGACAAAATGGAAATTCATTGGATGCTGCAGAAAAAGAAAAAGCAGTAAAAGAAGCAGAAAAATTAGCACAAGTCGCGGCAAATTTATCAGAAGAAACAGCAGCAATAGCAGAAGAAGTAGAAAAGGCAGTAGTAAATAGGGATGAGGAAGAAAAATTAAAAGCAAAAATTGAAGCTGAAAGTTCAAAAGAAAAAGCTAAAGCAGCAGCAGAGGACGCCGTAGAAGCAGCAAAAAGAGTGAAAGCAGCGAATTCAGAGGAAGAGGTAAAAACTGAAAAAAAGGCAGCAGAACTTGCAGTAGAGAAAGCCAAAACGGCAAAAGCTCAAGCAGTAGAAGCAGCAAAAAAGATAGACGAAAATATTCTAGAAACATCTAGAATAAAAATGGAAAAAGTAAGGGAAGAGAGAGAAAAGCGAGAAAGAGCGAATGAAACAAAAGAAATAGCAAATACACAAAAACAAGTTGTACTAGAACTAATAAATAACTCTTCAAAAGAGAATGGCAATGTAGTCGATATGGATGAACAAGTAAAAGAGGAGAATGATGAGGAGAGTGAAGAAGATGAAGAAATTAAGCAGGAAATAGCCCAAGAAGAAAGGGAAGAAGAAGGGGAGGAGAAAAAAGAAGATGAAGAAGAAGTAGAAGAAGAAGAAGTAGAAGAAGAAGAAGAAGAAGAAGAAGAAGAAGAACCACAAGAAGATAATAAAGGTCAACAAGAAAGCGAAAAAGGTAATGTTCCATCAAATGATATAAACGCTCATAAATCACTTTCAGGAGATTACAGAAATAATGATGATGTTAAAAAAGCTGCTGAGGAATTATTTCAAATGATGATTAAGGTAGTTGACGATGACTTTTCTACTATTGATACACTCAAAAATTTAAAGCAAGATATGCATCAATTTTTTCAAAATTATATAACTACTTAAAATGACAGCTTACAATATGACTTACTTAATTGTAACTACTAACATTATGTTAACAATCATGATAAAATGAAATAAATGAACACGCCGTATTATTGTAGTTTCGTGCCGCAGTGGACTATAGCCACAGCTGTATGTTACATAAAATATATATATACATATATATACCTCTGTTTATCTTTTTTTCAAATGAACTGATAGTGCCATCAACTTATTCTACTACAACGTTCCAGTATTACAACAGGGAGGAAATTTTATTTAAATATAAATTAACGCATTAAGAAAACAAGGCTATAAGTGAGAAAAAAAGAGAAAAGAAAAATGAAAATTCGAGAGTAAAGAGAGCATACAAATTAGCTTGTTATCTTAAGAACTATCTGTCACTCTATTAAATTGTTTTAACTTATCAAGCATTAATTTTGTTTTTACAAAAATGTAAATAATAATTTAAAATTGTAAATTTAAAGCAGTACATAAGTTGCAAAATTGATGTACAGCTCTATTTACATGAAGAAATAGCTATAGTCCAAATACAGCAAGAATGGAATGATCCATTTATGATCTATATATCTAGTAAAAAAACAATTGTTTTTTCTATTAATTTAATAAATTAAATGTTAAACTTTATATACCTATTTTGAGGGCCAATATGCTTGTTTTAGAAATCGAAATTACTATACTGAACATATTCATTTTTTTTTTTTATTTCTTTGTCTCATTCTGATATATCTTGAAACAATTTGATATGACACAATAATCAGAATGTATGTTCTTTTTTATTTTCTCCTTTTTTTATATAAACAAAATATAATTTATTTCTCGTCCTTTATTTTTAATTTCTTAAATATTGTATTAAATACTCCGAAATTGATAGGTAAATGTTAATTATTTGTGAAAATAGGAAAAAAACAGTTTCAAAGAAAATTTGTTCGACACTGCTTAATGGTATAGGCATATACTGTTCTTGCTGTTTTGAATTTTATATATTTCGTAAAAAACTGAGGGAAAAAAAAAAAAATGACTATCTGCAAAAATAGGCACATTTTATTAAATAAATTAATTCGCATTTAAAGGTCGTAGCCATTTTCCTTTTTAAGAAAAAAGAATTTTTTTTTTTTTTTTTTCATACTGGTATAGTTCACATATACGTACGTTTCTAAATTTGTGAATAATTTAGGTTGGACATTTACAATCGAAAAAATAAAATAACGTACTTATATATATATATATATATATGTGCATAATAACGGTTTATACAAAAATTAAAAAAATAAATTTGCTCCATAGGCCATATTTGTGGGTGGTGTGTGAAGCACACATTTTTTATTTTAGATTTTTTCTTTGTATATATATTTTCGAACGTTTCAAATTTTTTTGAATCGAAGTGTTTTTGCCATTTTTAAAATTTAAGATAAATTATCTTTCCTGAAATTATACTATAATTATATTCTACTATACTCTATCATACTGTATTAAACTATACTATTTTATTTTAACCGACTTCTTTGTAACCATGTCTGCCAATTTACAATTAATCATTTGAATTAAAAGCTGTAATTTTTCATTTTTTTTTTTTTTTTTTTTTTCTAAAGTGTACATCAAAATATTGAAACATTCCTAAAATATAAATTAAAAATGAATAAAATTTTTAATGTTACATTTTATGTATTTATTTTAAGTTTATGTACTTGCGAAAACATCGCAAAATGTATAGAAAATACCCAAAATTCTGAAGTTACAAGCCAGATAAAATATAATTTGAGGAAGAATTCATCAGTAAGTAATATTTATTTACAAAATGAGCAGAATAATTTGGAGTCAAAAGAGAATGATATTCAAAATGATAAAGAATTAGATGGAAATAATAACGAAAATAATACAAATGAAGAACATAGTAAAATCTCAAAAAGTGTAAAAAATATCAATGGTATATATATTAGACAAGATATCTCACAATTGACAAAAGACAGTTCAAACGGAACAAGTATTACTCCAGAGGAATTGGAACAGGCGAATGTAAAAGCCCAAGAAGATGTATCCCCGGTATTAGTATCATTAACAGATGAATCAGGTACAGTGACAAATCAACCCGAAAACTCCCCTGATTCTGGAGATGGTAAAAGTAAAGAAAGTACTGTTGATAGTGGTACAGGTGATGGAGTACTTGTTCCACAAGAAAAAAATATTAATCCTACAGATGAATTGCCGCAACAAAGTTTACAATCTGAAACACGTGATAATGATACTTTGGTAACTACTACTGAAAACCAAGACCAAAAAACAAGAACTATTGAGGAACAAGCTTCCGACACAGAGATAAAAGCAGGAACAACAATCCCTGATACAACAAGAACAGACCAAGAACCATTAGCAGAAAAAACAGAACAAGAGCTTGGAAAAGAACCAGGAAAACCCGAATCATCAGAATCATCGGATTCATCAATAGCTACAGCGTTACCGGATCCGCCAGAACCACCAAAAGTATCAGTATCATCTACTGAACAAGAAAGAGAAGAAGAACCTTTTGCAGAGAAATCATTGGATGTATCAGAATCTCCAGCAGAAACGGAAAGGCAAAATCTAACATCTGGAGATAACACTTCACAAGAAGCTCCAGCAAAATCAGTCCTCCCTACAAAGGAAGTACAGGAAGACGAAGAAAAAAAAGAACCATCAACAACACCTGATGCAGTAGCAGAATCATTAGCAACACAAGAAACGTTATCAGAACACACCCGCATGTCAACCGAAATAGGACCACCACCATCACAACAGAAAGATGAGAAACAACAAGGACAGCAGAAAGAGCAGATGCAAGAACAGAAGCAAGAACAGAAGCAAGAACAGCAAGATGTACCGCAGAAAGAACCACATCAAGAACACCAACCCACTGATCTTCCACCTGCTCCGGTTAAAACTCCACCACCTAGTCAGCAAGATAAACCGACTGGTCATGGACTAGTGAAAATAGCAGAAGGAGTTGAAGGAAAAAATAAAAATCATGGTAATAACACCAGGATTCCTGAAAAAACCAAAAAAGAAGAAAATCAGAGTGCTCTTGAAATAGTAGATTTAACCAAAGAAGAAAGTCTTAATGTTTTGGATAAAGACGAAGAAGTAGCAGAAGAAAAAGAAGAAGTAGATGAAACAGAGGAGGAAAGTAAAGAAGATATGGACATAATAGAAGAAGATGACCTCCAGGTAAAAGAAGAACAAGACGAAGTAGAAGAAGAAGAAGAAGAAGAAGAAGTAGATGAAGTAGATGAAGTTGATATACCAACTGAAGAAGGAAAAAAACACGCCCAGGAAAACTACCACAAAACAAATAAAAACGGTGAAGAACAGAAAAGAGTAAAGAATAACATTGCACTAAATGACAAAAGTGCTCATAAGCCACTTATCCTTAATTATAAATTTAATGATAACGCTGAGAAAGTAACTGAAGCATTAGTGAAAACGATGATTAGTGCAGTCGGGGGAAATACTGGGATTATTGACACACTCAACGATTTAGCTGGAGATATATCTCATTTTGTTCTAAATAATACATAAAAAAATTTTAGACTAATTTATCCATGATTTTAAATGTTTGTACAGTGTATAATGTTTGCATAATATGTGCAATACTGGTGTTAGAGCAAAAACAAAAAAAAAATATTTTTTTTACTGGTTTAGTTTTTATTTGACAGTGATGTATAAGAGATAAAACATAAAGTATTAACAAAAGTGTTTGCATTATTTTCAGTTTTATTTTTTTTTTTTCAGAACTTTTTAATGTTTCATTAAATACTTAGCTAACATTTTGTAACTGTAGAAGAACAGTTAATTTGTTTAAATTTATTTTCGTTCATCTTTAAAAAAAAAAAATGAAACAAAAACGAATAACATAAAAAATATTGAAAATATAAAAAATATGGAAAATAAAAATAATATAGATAATAAAAATAATATAGAAAATAAAAATAATATAGAAAATAAAAATAATATAGAAAATAAAAATAATATAGAAAATAAAAATAATATAGAAAATAAAAATAATATAGAAAATAAAAAAAATATAGAAAATAAAAAAAATATAGAAAATAAAAAAAATATAGAAAATAAAAAAAATATAAAAATTAAAAAAGATATTATCTTCGATTATACTATAAATATAAAAGTTCTTTTTAAGTTCTTATCGATCATAATATATAGTAACAATTTATGTAAAATAATTATCAAAAAAATTTAACATTCCATTATTAAAAAAACGCATAAGAAAAAATATATATAGATTATCCTACCAAAATTAAAGTAGAATAACTATGGTACCCTCATATTTTTAATATATATAGATAGATATAGACATAGATATACACATGTGTACATTTGTGTGTGTATATATATAAACGGCTATAAATTGTGTTAATTTCTTGTAATCATTTGTGAAATAAATAACATGATGGAAATTCTCCGAGATATGGAAACGCAGGTGTAATTTGTTTTGCATCTTATTTTCAAATTTTTAATTTTGTTAATTTAAAACGATCGCTTATGTTCCACCCTTTATAGTTACGTTAAAAAAAGAATAATAATAAATAGTGTAATAAGGTTTATCGTGGTTTTTTTTTTTTTTTTCTCTTTTCCTTTCCTTTCCTTTCTTTTTTTTTTTTTTTTTTTTTTTTTTTTTTTGCATGCACATTTCACATCTGTTAATTTTCCAAATTTACAAATAATTTCATGAGGTTGTTCCCAGTTTCATGCTTATTTTATTTAAAAAAAAACTCCATATTTATCAAATAAATTAAAAAAAATAATTTCATTAATGAATAAAATTTTTTAGTGTGTAAAGGATATTCTTTTTTTTTTTTTTTTTTTTTTTTTTAATTTATTATTTTTGATTTATTATTTTTTTAAATTTCCCATATAAGTTTATTTTCCAACATTTCTAATTTTTTTTTTTGGTACCGTTACCTTTTATAATATTTATTATAAATTTATTTTATTTTTTTTTTATTTCTCTTCTTTTGTTAAAATAATTTTATTTTGTAATTTAAAATTAAAACTATGGTTTAAAAAGATATAGTAAGAAAATTTTTTAAAATTCTTTCTTTTAGTAATAAAAAAAAAAAAAGTGTAGAATAAAAAAAAGGAAAAAAAATTTAAACACATTGAGAAAAAAAAAACCTAAAAAGCTAAAATTAGAGATTACACAATTTTTAAAATTATATTTGTGAATTTTTTTATTTATTTTGATACCTTTTAAAATATAATAAATTCTTTTTTTTTTTTTTTTTTTTTTTTTTTTTTAAATAAAAGTAAAAAATGGGGAATCTTCTGAATTTAACCTTTTACATATTTTTTTTAAATATGTATATGAACATAAACAATGCTACAATAATAGATGGTGTTCAAAGTGATGACCATATGAAAAAAAGAGATTATAATTTAAGAAAGGGTTCGTTAACAAAAAGTAAATTTCCACGTACTCCTGAGGATTATTTAAAGACAGATTTGGGGGGTTTTCAAAAAATGGGAGAAGGTTCTTATTATGAAATAAATTTACGTGATAATCGTACTGATTTGTTAGAAAATGTAAATAACTCCAATAATCCTTCTGTAGAAGATGATGGAAATATAAAATATAGATCATTTTTAAGATCTGATGTACGAGAAGAACTTAAAAAGAATATTGAGATGCAACAAGAGGATAAGAATTCACAATCAAAGTCACAACTACCAGAAAATTCGCTCGAATCAGAAAAAAAAAATATAGCTAATGATTCTGAATCTAGAAATGATGAAAAAAAGGAAGAAGTCAAAGCTAAAGAAGATGAAAATTTAGAAGAAAAACGGGAAGAAGTAGATTTAAAAGCAGAGACAAAAGATGCATTAACAAAACAGGAGGAAGAGAAATCACGCCAAACTGAATTTGAAAGTCCTAGAGGACCTAAAGATAATTTGGATGAACAAGAAAAATCAGCAAATTTGCCTAAAGACATGGCACCACGAAACCTAGAGTCAGATGATAACAAGCAAACACAACTACCACTGCCAGAGTTGGAAGAATCAAATAAATCACAGTTGGATGAAGAAAAAAATGAAGATAAAGAAAATGATAAAGATAATACGGATAAAAATGTAGAAGATGGAAAAAAAGGAGAAAAAGACGGGAAAAAAGACAGAACTGAAGGAAACTTAGAATCAGTAGTACAAATGAAAGAGGAAGCCGGGTCAGGTGGAAAACCACCACAAGAAACATTTCCAGGAGGAAAAAAATTAAAAAATATAGATTCAAACGAAGGATCAGAAGACGGAAAAAATAAATTACCAACATCACAACAGTCAGATGATTTACAGAATGCCCTAGCATCATCAGTAACGCCAGAAGAAACAGTAAATGCTAAAGATAAACTAGAGAAACAACCACCACAAGAAAATCCAAAGTTACTAGAAGAAGACGTCGAACATAAACATCAAGAAGATGAACAGAAGGAATTACAGAAATTGAAGCATCAAAAACAACAAGAGGAAGAAGAAGAAGAAAAAAAAAAAAGAGAAAAAGAGCGAGAAATGAAAGAGGAACAAAAAAAAGAAGTTAAAGAACCCGCCAAAACGCAAACAGAAAATGTATTTGAACAGCCAAATATTCCTCCAAGGGATAACGATGATATATATCACAAAGAGAAAGATGTAAATAAAAGAAAAGAGGAAGAAAAAAGAGGAGAAGAGGAAGAAAAAAGAGAAGAAGAGGAAGTAAAAAGAGAAGAAGAGGAAGAAAAAGAGAAGAGGAGAAAAAAGAGAAGAGGCAGTAAAAAGAGAAGAAGAGGAAGAAAAAGAGGAGAAGAGGAAGAAAAAAGAGGAGAAGAGGAAGAAAAAAGAGGAGAAGAGGCAGTAAAAGAGAAGAAGAGGAAAAAGAGAGAAGAGAGAAAAAGAGAAGAAGAGGAAGAAAAAAGAGGAGAAGAGGAAGAAAAAAGAGGAGAAGAGGAGAAAGAGGAGAAGAGGCAGTAAAAAGAGAAGAAGAGGAAGAAAAAAGAGGAGAAGAGGCAGTAAAAAGAGAAGAAGAGGAAGAAAAAAGAGGAGAAGAGGAAGAAAAAAGAGGAGAAGAGGCAGTAAAAAGAGAAGAAGAGGAAGAAAAAAGAGAAGAGGCAGTAAAAAGAGAAGAGGAAGAAAAAAGAGAAGAGGAGACAGAAAAAAGAGAAGAAAAAGAAGAAAAAAAACAGCAAGTGGAAAAAGAAGAAGAGGAAGTAAAAAAAGAAGAGGAGGCAGTAAAAAGAGAAGAAGAGGTAGAAAAAAAAGAAGAGAAGGAAAAAATGGAAGTCCACCAGGAGGGAGCAGAAACATACAATGAAGAAGATAGGAAAAAGTAAGAGAGAGAAGAAGCGACTGAAGCACAAAAAAAGAACAGTGATTTATCAGATGATACTGAAGCTACAAAGTCTCTTGTAAGAGATTACGGAGATGTCATTAATTTTAAAAACTCAGCTGAAAAATCAATCCACTCCACGATTGATTCAATTGATACTGAAAAGACCGTTTCAGATACACTTCATGGTTTATCGAAAGATATGACTAACTATTTTGTTAAAGATATGAATATTTAGAAAACGAAAGTTTGTTGCATATATAAATGTTAATGTCATCATTTATATAAAATCTGTTATACTAAATATGTCACTATTTTATATGGCATTAATCTCCAGGGAGGTAACATAAAAAAAAAAAAAAAAAAAAAAAAAAACGTAAAAAAAAAAAAAAAAAAAAGGGAAAAACGTAAAAATAAACAAAAAAAAAGGGAAAAAAGTTATGAAATAAATAAATGAATAAATAAAAAATAAATAAATAAAATGTCTTAATATATTATTTCTCTTATGAATAGATATAATGGTACCAGTGGGTAACCACTATAGTTCACTTATTAAACATAGAAAAAAAGAGATATCCCCCAAGATTACTTAAGTTTATAGTTATAAAAATAAAACATATAAATAAATTATAATATGTGAATAGCGTATAAAGGAGCATGATTCTAATATACCAAATCGTATTTAAGCATGCTCATTTTTAAATGTTATGGATAGTTTAACAAGAATTATTTCTATAATGATATTATAGTAAATTTATCCCTACATAATTGAAATAGTTGTTAAGAAATAAATCATATGGGAATATTACAGCTTGAGTAAAATTATATCAGTGGCAAGGAAAAAAATATATAAGAGTATTATTTGTTGCATGCATAATTAATCATCTATTAATAAAATTAAAAGCATTTCTTTATTTTTTTTTAAATAAAAATTACTCTATTATTTGTTATTTTATTTCTATATTATAAGAAGTCATATGTGTGTATTTTTCCTGAATATATATTTATTTTTCTTGCACATAATGATATTTATGTTATTTTTTAATTTTTTCCCGGCGTAGTAATATAATACGAAAATACGCCATGTTATATACATACATACATACATACTTACACATATATTACGTATATATATGCATATACACATATACACACATTTTCACAATACAAATAACTTTTACCAATTATTTATCATTTTTGAATTAATATTATTTTTTTTTTTTTTTTTTTATTAATCTATGAACATATAATATCAAGGGAATTTTCTAAGGTAATGTACAAACTTAGAGACATATCCTCTTCACGTACCATCTTCAAATTTTTATACGTACATTAATAAAAAATAAAATCTTTATTTCAAACCGTTGTAAAGATATTTTTTTGAAAAAAAAATCATATAAGTAGTAAATGACTTGGTAATCTTCTTTCTTAAGAAATAAATTTTTTTTTTCTTTTTTTTTGCACACATAATTTTCATCCGAGCTTCGCCAAATCCACAAACGGTTTTACGATTTTTATAGCTTACGAAGAATTTCACGTAACTTTTATTATATATATATATATATATATATATATGTATAAAGAAAAAGAAATAAAAGAGCAAACGAATATTTAAAAACATGAATTTAAAAAATTAGTTAAAAAAATTAATTTCGTGGAAGCATATATGCTTCTAGGGTGTTAAGAAAATAATATACATATTTTATTTTTGTTTATAGATTTTTTCTGCGTGTTTATTTTCCAGCGTTTCGCTTTTTCAAAGTTGTAATGCAGTTACTTTTCACAAATTTTTAGAAAAAGTAGTTCATATTTTATTTTACACATATATATGTATATATATATATATATATATATATTTTTAATAAAACTTTACTTCCTACTTTGTGATTAACACAACGATTAGAGTAGACATAAATTCTGTGATTTTTTTTTTTCTGTAAAATAAAAAAAATTAACATTAAAGCATATATTGCAAAACTTACGCTATTTTTTTTTTTTTTATTACTATTCTCAATATTATTAATTATAATTTTCCTTTTTAAAAATGAAGAAAATTTTGAATGTTACTTTTTATGCACTTTTTTTAAATCTGTATATATTTGCGAATGATGCGAAACTGATAGACAATTCTCCAAATAATGGATATATAAATCAGAAGAAATATAATTTAAGGAATAACATGCCTATAAAAAACATTTCTCCACAAGATGCACAAAATAATTTAGAGGCAAAAAATAGTAACGAAAATAATGCATATGAAGGTAATACTGATGTACTAGAAAATGTACATAATGCCGCTAACATCTTAAACAAGCAAAAATATGAAGAATTTGGAGATAGTAATACAAGTTCAAACTTTGCTAAATCGTTTAAACATACCCATACGAATGCTCAACTATTAATTCCTATGGATCCACAATTACAACAACCAACATCATCAGATCCACATAATAGTATGCATACTGTTTTAGGAAATGATGCTGAAGAAGGTAAGGGTCCTGGGACAGCTCAAGAACCAATTAATCAGCCGGAAAGTAGAAAAACATTAGAAGAAGAAGAAAAAGATAAAAAGGTATTATCAGAAGAGCAGTCAAGAACAAAAGCACCAGAACTACCACAATCTTCTGTAGAAACGGAAGGGGAACACTCAACCACAGGTATTGAACAACCAGGGAAGGATTTATCAACAGGGGTAGATTCACCACAGGGAATAGTCCCACCACAAGTAGTTTTACCAGGATCAGATCCATCGGAAAGAACAGTTCCCTCAAAAGAGGTAGATGTAGATCCACCACCATCAGAACCCTCAACATTAGCTCGAGTTCCGCAGGAAAAAAGCGCATCCTCAGGACCTGAAAAAAAAGAGGACATTCAATCGAAATCAGATCCAAATTCAAACGTATATCAAAAAGAACAAGGTTTAGGTCTAACTACAGATATAAGTGTACAAACAGACTCAGCTCAAGAATTAAAGGAACAACGTGATCAATCGCACCAAGAAAGAAAAGGAGAAGAAAGACCAGAGACACAAGATTTAGGTACATTGTCAACAAATGAAGACCCATCAGGAGAACCATTAGAACAGCAAAGGGGGGATGGTAAAATAAAGGATGATGCAGCAGAGGATGAAAATAGTGCAACAGTAGAGAAATCAAGAGTATCAGAAGGATTATCAAATAGCGATGAGGAAGCACAAGATCATTTACCATCACCACCACAAGAAGAAGAACAACGACAACAAATGCAACAACTATCACAGCAAGAAGAAAGGTCAGAAGAAGCCCAAAATAAGGAAGAAAACAATGTACTACATACAGTAAGTATACTTCCAGGAGAAAGTGCTAATATATTGGACAAGAACGAAGAAGTTGTAGAGGAAAAAGAAGAACATATAGAAGAGGACGAAGAGGAAGAGGAGGAAGGAAGACAAAAAGAAGAAATGAACGTTTACCAAGAGGAAGCAGAAACAAACAATGAAGAAGAAAAGGAAGAGGATTATGAAGAAGATGAAATAGAGGAGGTAGTAGGGGGAGGAAAAAAAAACAATGATTCATCAATTGGCACTGAGGTTAGGAAAATTCTTTCTGGAGAATATGACGATATGAATAAATTTAAAACCATAACCGAAATTTCAATTAAATCATTAATAAATTCATTTGATGGTAACAACAAAGTTACGAACATACTTAACGACCTAGTAAAAGATATGGCTCACTTTTATTTAAAATCATAAATATTTCCAAATCAGCATTTTATATTCTGTTACTTATCAACAGTTATATCACTTATGCTGATCTTTGTAGGGCATTAGATTAATGTAATATATTTACTATATTATACTTTTAAGTTACACATAAATATTATTAGTATGAAAGGAAAAGTAAATATAAAAAAAAAAAAAAAAAAAAAGGATTACCTCTTTCGTCTTCATATAATCATAGCAACGTCAACAGAAACTAACATAATATGTTGTGAATATAGAAAGAATAGAATATATGAAATTATAAATATATTTATCACTAAAAAAAAATAAACAAAATGAAAAATATAAATAGAATGAAAATTATAGATAAAACTAAAATTGGATAATAACAAATGTATGTGCAGATTTGTATATTATATGTAAAAAAAATAATTTTTATATTATTATTCTATCATGCGATATATAAATATAACTGTTTTTCTTAGTATGTACTAACTGAAAAAAAAAAAATTAAAACTGTAGATGTACGAAATGATCATCGTTAATAGTACGCTAATAATCCTGCACAAGTTTAAGTAAAACCAACATATACATACATATATACATACATACATACATACATATATACATACATACATATATATATACATATATATATATACATACATACATATATATATACACATAACTGTTATATTAATGCACAATAACAACGTATTAGTAAGGACGAAAATATGTCTTCCTTCTTTTATAAAGAGAAAATTATACGCTACGTTTAATTGCCTTAAATAATTTTGTAATATTTTATATATCTTAAGAATTGTACCTTTATTTATTATACAGCTAGATTGTAAATTTTCTTTCTTTCTTAATATCAGTAAAATAATATACACACGCATATATGTTACTACACTTTGGTGTAGTTTACTTTTTAAAAATTAGCGGATTTTAATAATAATTTTAACTACTTATTTTTATTTATTTTTATTTTAATGATTTAATAATGTGACTAAATTATTGTAGTTTATAAATTAATATCAATTTTTTTACTTGAATCTACGAATTAAATTTCACAAACGCATCCTCAGATAATATATGTAGCTGAGACAGATATTTCGCACTTTTCATTATTTTCTTGCGTTAAATAAAGATAAATATTTTCGTAAGAATTACAATTACTTCATATTAAAAAAATAAAAAATTTTTAAAATAAAATAAAGTAAAATAAAGAACAAATAACAAAGAAAAGCAAAGAAAGAAAAGCAAAGAAAGAAAAGCAAAGAAAAAGAACCATGGTAGTTTTATTTTTTAAGAAAAAAAAATTTTTACATGCACACATGTAATTCTCCCCTATTCCTCTGTTACACCTACAAATGATTTCAACGACTTTTTCAAAGTGTCACACACCTTTTATTATCCAAAAAGGGAAAAGTATTCAGAAGAATTAAACTTATTCATTTTTACACTTATACTTTTTATTTAAAGGGCGGTGGATATACATATATATGTATATTTTTTTTTTTTTTTTTTTTTTTTTTTTTCTGTACACTTTTATTTTCCAAAATTCCTTACTTTTACACGTACAATAGTATTACCTTTTAAAATGTGCAGATCGCATTAGTCTATATTTTATTCTTAATATATAGATTTATTTTCTGGTTGGTAACTAACTCAATGATTTAAAAAAACGTCTACGAGTTTTATAATTTTTTTGGAAAAAAAAAAAAAAAGAAGTGTCAAAACATGAATATTTTTAAAATTATTTTCTTTGACTTCTCTTTTCCTTTTTGTGTTTAATAAAATTTTTTTTTTAACTAATTTAAGATTCAAAAATGAAGAAAGTTTTTAATATTTTCTTATATTTATTTTTTTTTAATTTATATATATATGAAAATAATGTTGCAAGTAAAGAAATTATACATCAGGGAAAAACAAATTTAAGAAAAGGTCTTCCAGTAAGTGGTATCATATCACAAGATGTACAAAATAATCCAAAAGTAGTACATTATAATAATGATGAAAATAATCCAGATGAAGATAATAATGAAATATTAGAAAATGGAAGTGATGTCAACAACACTTCAAACGAACAAACAGATACACATTCTATGAATGTAAACTTAAGCTCAACATCTGATGAATCAGTCGGATCGAATCTAAACGTTAAGACAAAAAATACGATATATCCACAATTAGAACAACATATATCAGCACATGAAACAAGTAATGTGCAACATCTTTCTGAAAATGATGTTTCTCCTGATTCAGCAGATAGCGGGGAAAGAGGAACAGTACTTGGAGTATCAAGGGAAAAGAAAACAGGACAGAGAGAAGAAGAAACGACTCCAAAAGAACAATCAGAAGGGCGATCAGAAGAGGACGCTTCATTACAACCTGAAGGATCATCACGAGAAGTAAGTCCATCTGAAGGGGATTTACAAAAACTAGATACATCAAAAGATTCGCAAGAACTAAAAGGACAATTAATTGTGGAACCATTGGGAGGACCACCAGAAAGAGCTGAATCACTATTAGCAGAAGTGCTAGAAGATAGTGGACTACTCAAAGGAAAAAAACAGCAATTACAAACAGACACAGAAGAAGCAGGAACAGTTTCGGAAAAGAGGGATATACCTCAGGATTTAGATGTTACACCTAAAAATGAAAAACCAGAAGATAATTCAGACTCAGAACAAACATCGTTATTAAGTGGAATTCAACAAAAACTAGGTGAAGGAGGTACATTAGGAAAACGGGTAGATCAATCATTACCACTACAGAATCAACTACAGCATAAGCTGCTGCGACAACAACAGCATAAGTTACTGCAACAGCAACAGCAGCAGCAACAGCAACAGCAGCAGCAACAGCAGCAGCAACAACAGCAACAGCAACAGCAACAACAGCAGCAGCAACAACAACAACCACAGCAGCAGCAGCAACAACAACAACAACAACCAGCACCAGCACCAGCATCAACACTACAGCAACAGCAGCAGCAGCAGAAACAACAACAACAACAACAACAGCAACCACCATCACCACCAACAACAACAACAATACCACAACATCAGCAGCAGCAGCAACAACAACAGCAACTACTACCAAAAGAAAACAAAGAACCTGCCACATCGCATAAGGTAGAAGATCAAAATTTACCACAGACAGTAAGTTTATCTCCGGAGGAAAGTAATAATATAATCTATAATAAGGAAGTAGTAGAGGAAAAAAAAGAACAAGTAGAAGAGGAAGAAGGCGAAAAAGGAGAAGCTGAACTATACCAAGAGGAAGTAGAAATGGACACTGACGAACAGAAGAACGAGGAAGAGGAGGAAGAAAAAGGAGAGCAAGAAGTAGATAAAGTAGAGGATGTAGTAGGGGGAGAAAAAGATAACAATATTTTGTTAATTGATACTGAACCTTGGATATCACTTTCTGAAGAATATGATATTATGAATAAATTTATAAAAACAACTGAAATGACAATGAATTCTTTGATAAATTCATTTGATGATGACATTTCAGTTTTAGATACTCTCAACAATTTAGTTAATGATATGATTAACTATTACCTAAATATACAAATATTTGGAGAAGAACTATATAACACATTTATTTACGAATGGTATTTATATAATAATCATTGCAATATAGAATAATTTAAACAGTTACTCCTATAAACTATCATTATAAAAGACAACGTAAAAAATTAAAAATTAAAAAAAAAAAAAAAAAAAAAAAAATACCTCTCATCATGCATAGTTAGATTCATATTAACGAATTGTTATATGTCATCTCATGATACAAGAGCAAGTGGGAAGATTCATATTTAAATGGATTCCTCATTAGAAAGAGATTATAAAAAGGTAAAGTATAACTAGCATATAGGTGTTATAAAATATAGAATATAATGTATGTAAAAAGCATAAAAGAATAATTTTTATTCCATTCGAATATCACATTAGATTAGAATATATATAATTTTATAATTTTGTGCTAGTGAATTTTAAACTACGAAATTATACCTGTAGATATGTAGGAAATATTTTGTAGCACGTAATCAAATAATCTAGGCGAAGAACAGACTAAAACCCTATTATATAAAGCAATTCACTTATTTGTTATGTATAACAATAATATATTTTGGAGGAGCTAAAAATAGGCTTTTCTTCCTTTTTAGAAAAAGGGACGTAACTCAACAGTCATTTATTATAACTTTTTTTATTTATACCATTTCGTATATATAAAATAGTAAAGCAATTATTAATTTCTCAATAAGGATTAAAATTTCCTTATTTTGTCATGAGGAACAAAATAAACATACATGAATTACGTGCATTATTATGTTGTATTATATGATGTTATATTATATGAAGTTATATTATATGAAGTTATATTATATGAAGTTATATTATATGATTTATATGAAGTTATATTATATGAAGTTATATTATATGAAGTTATATTATATGAAGTTATATTATATGAAGTTATATTATATGAAGTTATATTATATGAAGTTATATTATATGAAGATATATAATATAAAGTGATACTACATTTTTTATAAACTTGATTTAATATAATTTTTAACAAATTTTAATTATTTGTTTTGTAATAATTTAAATAAAGCATTACAGTTAGTGAAAATATTTTTACCCTTTACCTAAACCTGCCAAGCAGATTTTGAAAAAAAAAAAAATTAAAATTAAAATTAAAATAATATGCGCAATGCATAGAAGAACATGTTCTATGTAACTTCAAATTATTTATATTTATTAAGTAAAAATTACGATAGTGTTAAAAAAAAAAAAAAAAATTAAAGGAATATAAAGATTCTAACGGCACATTTGTTAGAAAAATAGAATTTTTCTACCTGTACACGTAACTCACATTGGCACTTCAATAAATCTGAAGGTGATTTGTATAAGTTGTTACAGAGTTCGAATGGTTTCTACCATCTAAATAGAGAACACAATTTCAAACAAAAACGAAAATGAGTTTATGAAATAGTATACATTTTATCAGATGAGAAATATATTTATTTTCTTATTTTTATAGGCTTTTTTTACCTTTTCACTCTGGAAATGTGCCACTGTTACACGTTTAATGAAACATAAACGTTCATTATGAATATATAAATGTATATACATGTATATCTATATGTCTGCATATATATAGTAAAACAAATTTTAGGTGAAAGATATCATCGTAATTACTCGTATGAATGCCCCCCCTTTTTTTTTTTTTTTTTTTTTTTTTTTTGGTGTAATTTTTTTATTTTAATAAAAGTTTGCACATTGAAGATAGTTCTCAATTAACGAACAATTTTTATATTTTTTCTGCCCCTTTTTGATGATCTTTAAATTTTGTAATTTTAAAGGGAAAACATAAATTAAAATAAATATTTACACATATACATATACATATACATAAACATATATATATATGTATATTCATATATACATTTATAATGTGTAAAATAATTCACCTTGCCTTTTATTTATTCCTTTTTGATTTTTTTTTATGTGTAAAAGAAGAATTACAAAATTAGGTCCTAAAGGAGCAAAACATAGATGGCATAAAACATAATTTACTAAATGATTTTTCAATAGAAGAGGCTTCATTACAAGATGAACAAAATTATATAGATGCACAAGAACTTAATAATAATTTAACTGTAATTAGTTCTAAAAAGGTAGGAAGTGCAGATATTAGCAATATTATACAGAAGTAAGATATTATAGAATATAGAGATAATTCAAGTTCAAAAACTTCCACATTAGCCAAACCTAAATTGTTGAAAATGCAAGAACAGAGTGGAAGTAATCCACAACCAGAACAATTATCATCAACAATTATATCAGATTTGGAATGTCTTGTTTTGGCACAAGGTTCGAAGGTAGTTGAATGTAATGAAGAACAAGAAGAGGAAAAAGAAAAATTAAAAGCCCACTCAGAAGAAGAAGCAGTGAGAAGCGAAAGTACCACACCGAAGAGGGAGCCATCAGAAAAAGTAGAAAACTCACAGAAAGAGCAAACTCAAGCACAAAATAATACATTAGTAGAACATGAACCAAAGCAAATACCTGTCGCACTTATCTGAAGACTCATAAAAAGAAGACATGTCAATATTACCATCATTAAGAGGTATTAACAAAAAAGAAAAAGAATATATATTAGAAAAAAAATAGTATAAATCAAATAATGCACAACTGGAAGAGTTAATAACAGAACAAACAAAACCAATATCATTATTACGATATATGTCTTTAAAAAAATCACTAAGCGAATTACAAGATAAAAAAGGACCTCAATCAGGAACATTACAAGAAACAGAAAAAAAAGCGAATGAAGCATTAGAATTGGTAAACGAAAATGAACAAGGTTTATCATTACAACAAAAAAGAGATAAAACAAATATACTATCACCACTATTACTATAGGAAAAAGGAATAAAAATAAAAAATAAAAAAAAAAAGAAGAACCATTATTACAATCAACAGAAAGGAAACTGGTTAGAAAAATGCATTTGGAGGGAAAAACGACAATCCCTAAACAAATTATAAAGATAGGAAAACTAGATATACTAGAACTTTTAAATATGGCGCCAGAATATGGAAATTATACCCCCGATAGGGAGGAAGAATTGAAGGAGGAAATACGTAAATGCAGAAATAAGCATAAAAAAGAATTTAAAGAAGTGGTGGAGCATACAGATATAGATTTAGAAGAGGACGAAATGAAATAATCGGATGTTCACAAAATAGCTCATGAAACAGATGGAAAAAATGGACAAGATGAAGAAGTGAATAACTTTATACCAAACGATATGAATGCAAATAATTCCCTTTCCAGATATTACAGAAACATTAATGATGTTAAAAGAGTGTCAAACCAATTAGTAAAAACAATGGTAAATGTGGGTTGTAGCAATGTACCCCTTTTTAACACGCCCAAAAATTTTGCACATAATATGGACATGTTTTCTCAAAATAAAGATAAAAATATAAAGTGATGTTTTGTCGCGTTTATATGTATATGAAGTAGGGGTACCTAACAAAAAGTGGTTAAAACATTTGGAAAATTGTGAAACCATTAATTTAACTCCATACCACCCTGAAACATAATGAATTATAAACATTATTAAATGTCATATATAAATGGGAAAAAAAAAAAAATTAAAAATTAATCAGTTCATCTCAATTTTACGCAGAGTCATAAAAGGGCCACTAAATAAAAAATGATTATAAATAGAAGAATAAATAAAAGAATAAATAGAAGAATAAATAGAAGAATAAATAGAAGAATAAATAAAAGAATAAATAGAAGAATAAATAGAAGAATAAATAGAAGAATAAATAGAAGAATAAATAGAAGAATAAATAGAAGAATAAATAGAAGAATAAATAGAAGAATAAATAGAAGAATAAATAGAAGAATAAATAGAAGAGGTGATGAATTAAAAAAAAGTGAAATATAAAAAAAAAAAATGGGATAATGCTGGAATGCTAGAATGATATAATGGCATAAAGCTCTGTACACGGTGCAGCTAAAGGAATGAATTCCATTTTGTTAAAATATTATACGTTATTAGAATGTCATTATTTATTTTTTTTAAACGTGTGTTGATTAATCTGATGCTACTAAACTCATAATATTGATAAAAAATAATCCCCGCACACAAGTATAAAATTATAAATCAGTGGAAGCTGCAGTGATACTAAAGTTTATAATCTTATTTGGAACATTAGAGTATATTAATTTATATATAATTAAAAAGAATTACTGCACTTTTTGGAACAACATGAAAATAACACAATAATTAACTGCTTTAACGGATTTAGTTACATGTTACATTTGTGAAACATCATGTCAATTAGTTATAATGCATCTATAATATAATTTTTCCTTTTCTCCATTACTCGTCATAATATGGTGTTCACTAGGAAATGCTATTACATTACACTACTTCACATTTTATATTATTTACAAATTAACGAATTTCACTGTCCTCTTTAATTATTTATTATTGTTCATTTTTTTTTTTCTTTTTTTTCTTTTTTTATTTATTCATATAATAAAGTGAAACACCACAGATGGAAAAATTATTCTAATTTTAATTGCAAGTTTAACTTCATTTTTAACTTCAGATTTTATTTTAATTTTATGGATAAATGTGCATAATACAATTGATGAAATATTCTGAAGATAATATTTAAAAATATAGACGTCTACTATACAACTTCGATTGTTTTTGTTCTTTAAATGAAAATTAAAGTAGTATTAAAAATGTTAAAGGAAAATGAAGATCAAGTTAATTTCCCCTCTTTTTTAAAATGAACTGTTCTAATGCACCCATAATATATACGTTTCTGCTATTCCAAATCGAAAAGTTATTTGAAGTTTATGCAAATATTAGGTAATTTTTATTGTTTAAATAAAAAATAATATTTAAAAGAAAATTCATTAGCTGAGTCAACGTCATCGAAAAACCGAAGTTCGTGTGTTAAGCATATATATATACACATATTATATATGGCTATATATATATATATATTTATTTTTTTTTTTTTTCGTAGATTTTTTCTGATCATTTTCAGAAAATTAAGCATTTTACAATTAAAATTTTTCTACCACCTCTGTGAAACATAAATAATGTAATATTTATGTTTATTAAAAATTAATTTTATAAAAAAATATTTCATTGCAGATAACAAAATTAATAATTGTCATTTTTCTATTTTTGCTAAAGAAAAAATAAAATAAAACAGTTAAAACCAATGTTACCCCTCTTCTTAAATATGTACTATCCGTTCATTATTTTCCAACTTTTTAATGTGATATAATTTTTTTCATATTTTTTAAAATTATAATAGACAATGAATAAAGTGTTACATATCTCCTTTTTCTTATTTTTTATAAATCTATGTATAAATGAAGGCAGTGGAACATCCAGAAATGAAGTTCATAAAGAAGAAAATACAGTTGAAGTAAAACATAATTTACGAAATGGATTTTCAGGAAAAAATATTTCTTTAAAAGATGAACAGGATAATGCAGATTCCCAAGTAGAAGCACAATTGCAGGCACAACTAGAGGCACAACTAGAGGCACAGTTAGAAGCAAAATTAGAGGCACAATCAGATGAACAATTAGAGGCACAATCAGATGAACAATTAGAGGCACAATCAGAAGAACAATTAGAGGCACAATCAGAAGAACAATTAGAGGCACAATCAGAAGAACAATTAGAGGCACAATCAGATGAACCATTAGAAGAAAAATCAAGTGCATTACCAGATGGACAATTAGAAACACAGTTATCAAGAGATGAATCAAATTCTGAAGAAAGGGCTTCAGGAATTGTACATAATCCTGGATCAAGCAAAGAAAAAGAGGAAGAAAAAGAAGAAGAGGAAGATAAAGAAGAAGAGGAAGAAAAAGAAGAAGAAAAAGACAAATCATCACCGCAAGTCACTCCAGTACATCAAGATCAAGCGGGAGGTACAGTGTCTACTGGTCTTAGTGAAGAAGAAATTTCTAAAAGAGATAAACCTGAAAGTGATGAAGAAGGAAGCACTGAAGTTGATGGTAGAAGTAAACCCGTGGAGAATAGTGAAGTTGAATCCAGGAATGATGATACAGAAGGATCTATGCTTACAGAAAGAGATGTCTCTGCAGGGGAAGGTATATCTGCAGATGGTCCTAATCCAAAAGAACCCGTTACAGGAGAATTGGGTACGGAATCGTCGGATTTAACACCAGATAATTCACCAACTAGAGATACGCCTCCTTCTGTATCAGAAGATAATCCAGACGATTCAGAAACCACATTACAAGATGGTCAACAGGATCAGGACAATAAAGCACCTAAAGTGGAAGAAGTACCACCTTCAGAATTGCCACCATCAGCACCAGAAAAAGTGGAACAATTACAAGAAGAAAACGATTCACAGCTTCAACCACAACAACATTCTCAACCACATGGAGAGACACAACCAACCCATAGAGAAGGATTGCCAGAATCAGAATCAGATGAACAACTGGAAAATGAAGAAAGATCATTACCAGGTAGTCCACCTGAAAAGTTAGAAGATCCCTCAGCAGATGTAGCATCATCGTTATCACAAGAACAAGCAAAAAATTTACCACAGTCAGATAGTACGGTCCACGTAGAAACAGTGATACATAAAGGAGATGAATCAGTTAAAAGGGAAAAACAGCATGAAGATGAAGATAGTAGTACTGGTGATGTTACAGATGAAGAAAGTGCAGCAGGAAGAAGAGTAGAAGCAGAACAACAAAGAGCTGATCAGGGGGAAGTTCAAGAAAGCGGTACTGATAGTGAAGAAAAAGGAAAAGAAGAAGAGGAAGATAAAGAAGAAGAGGAAGAAAAAGAAGAAGAAAAAGACAAATCATCACCGCAAGTCACTCCAGTACATCAAGATCAAGCGGGAGGTACAGTGTCTACTGGTCTTAGTGAAGAAGAAATTTCTAAAAGAGATAAACCTGAAAGTGATGAAGAAGGAAGCACTGAAGTTGATGGTAGAAGTAAACCCGTGGAGAATAGTGAAGTTGAATCCAGGAATGATGATACAGAAGGATCTATGCTTACAGAAAGAGATGTCTCTGCAGGGGAAGGTATATCTGCAGATGGTCCTAATCCAAAAGAACCCGTTACAGGAGAATTGGGTACGGAATCGTCGGATTTAACACCAGATAATTCACCAACTAGAGATACGCCTCCTTCTGTATCAGAAGATAATCCAGACGATTCAGAAACCACATTACAAGATGGTCAACAGGATCAGGACAATAAAGCACCTAAAGTGGAAGAAGTACCACCTTCAGAATTGCCACCATCAGCACCAGAAAAAGTGGAACAATTACAAGAAGAAAACGATTCACAGCTTCAACCACAACAACATTCTCAACCACATGGAGAGACACAACCAACCCATAGAGAAGGATTGCCAGAATCAGAATCAGATGAACAACTGGAAAATGAAGAAAGATCATTACCAGGTAGTCCACCTGAAAAGTTAGAAGATCCCTCAGCAGATGTAGCATCATCGTTATCACAAGAACAAGCAAAAAATTTACCACAGTCAGATAGTACGGTCCACGTAGAAACAGTGATACATAAAGGAGATGAATCAGTTAAAAGGGAAAAACAGCATGAAGATGAAGATAGTAGTACTGGTGATGTTACAGATGAAGAAAGTGCAGCAGGAAGAAGAGTAGAAGCAGAACAACAAAGAGCTGATCAGGGGGAAGTTCAAGAAAGCGGTACTGATAGTGAAGAAAAAGGAAAAGAAGAAGATGAAGATAAACAACAAGTAAAAGAAGTAGAAGAAGATAAAGAAGATAAACAGAATATACTTGATCCAGTAAATTTACCCGAGGGAACTACGCATAACACTGTAGATGAGAATGAAAAGGTTGTAGAGGAAAAAGAAGATCAACAAAAGGAAGAGGAAAAAGAAGATCAACAAAAGGAAGAGGAAAAAGTAGAGATTAAAGAGGAAGATGTAAAAAATATTGTACAAGAAATACTACAAGAGGGGGAAACAGAAGAAGCAGAAGAAGCAGAAGAAACTAGTGAAGATTTAAGCGAAGAAAATTCTCAAATAAACGAAGCTGAAGATAAAAATAAAGAATCGGAAAAGGAAAACGGAAAAGAAGCAAGTAATGTTCCACCTAATGACATTACTGCTTATAAGGAACTTTCCATGGAATATGAACATATCAATGAGGCTAAAAAGTTCTCCGACGATTTAATAAAATCATTGGTAACTTCAATTGGTGGTGATACTTCAACTGTTAATGTTCTCAAAGACTTAGAAAAAGATATGCGTCAATTTTTTCTGCAGATATAAATATTCACATAATAATATTTTTATGTAGTTATATATAGGCATTAGCTTCTATCTATGACAAATATTATAAGATAGAATAATGCTTAGTACTGCTTATATAATTTTATGTTACATTCAAGCATAAACATTACTATTTATAATGTAATGAAAAAAAAAAAAAAAAAAAAAAAAAAATTACCTCTTTCGCTATAAATAGAAAATCGTTATAATAAAACTAATACGAGATATCACGTAAGTGCAAAATAAAAAAAAAAATTGGCAACACATATAAATAGTTAAAACGAGAGAATGATCTAAAGGAGTATCTTATATGTTAACTAAAAGAATATGTTTCGCTATATTAACTTAGCTTAAGTTATTACTATATAAGCATATCATTCTAAATTCGTATTAATGTATATAACATCACAAAATTAAAAACAAAATTATTACAAGTTGTATATAGAATATATATTCTAATAAACTTCAACTGATGGGAGGAAGACAAAAAGGCGTAATTTTTTTGGCACATACATAATACATATATATATATAAATATTCAGTAGTATATTAATAAAAAAAGGAAAATTTCTTCCATTCTTTCTTAAATAACAAAAGGAAAATAAAAATATTGCAATTCATTTTAACGATTTTTATTCTATTTTTTATATGCACGTAATACGAGCAACTGATTGATAGATAGCCATAATATACATTTATATTTATATATATATTTGTATTTACATTTGTATTTACATTTGTTTTTACCTTTTTTTTTTCTTTTTTTTTTTTTTTACATAACAGCATCACGCATATATGCATTTTAGCATATTATATTTTATTTTTTACCAATTAGCTAGTTTTGAGACTATTCTTGGTTACCTATTATTAATCCTTAATTGTTGATCATTTACAAATGACTACTAACTAGTAACTACTAACTAATGTATACGTATTTATTATTTCTTTGCTCTAACAAAATTAAAATGCCAACCTATATATAATTACATTAATTTTGTGTATTAATCTACTACACAAATTCTGCAGATTTTGTGGGGGAAAAATATACACAACATGCGAACGTTCGTTTTGCCTTTTTATTTTTTTTTGTGTATTAAATAATTGTTGTGTCTTTATAATAATTATAATGATGTAGTAAAAAAAGATTAAAATGGAAAAAAAAAAAAAAAGAAAGAAAGAAAGAAAGAAAGAGAGAAAGAAAGAAAGAAAAATCAGGATCTTAATAAATTTTTTTCCTTAGAAAAAATCAACCGTTTTGTTTGCACACGTAATTTGTGTTCACAATTTTCCAAGACAATATGATTGAACAAGTTATTGAAATTTTAAATAATTTTTATTACGTAAATGAAAAGTAAAATGTGCCATTTAGAGAAAAAAAAAAAGCAAAGAAAGAAAAGAAAAAATAGTAAAAAAAAAAAAAAAAAACAAACAAAAGAAAAAATAGTAAAAAAAAAAAATAAATAATAAAAAAAAATTAATAAATAAGCTGCTAATCAAATGACAGTTTAATTGCATCGGTGAATAACTTTTCTGACATGTTCAGTGCACATATATATTTTTTTTTTATTTTCTACTTTTTTAAAATTTAGACTTTTTACAATTGTACAGTTGTTGAATTAGTAATAGACGAAAATGACATATGGCTATTTTTATTTTATTAATGTAAATTTGTGTGTTGTAAATAATTTTTTGTGATAATTAAAATTATTACAAAAGTGTGTAACATTTAAATTAACCATTTCTGCTCTTCTGCATTTTTTTCTATTTTTAAATTAGTTTAATTTTTTGAAAAATTTGAAAGAAAAAATATAATATTATGTGTAAAGTGTTGAGACTCCCTTTTTATTTAGTTTTTTTAAATTTTTGCATATGTGAAAGCAGAGATAAATTAAAAAATGAAGTTGAAAAAGCAGAAAATATAGATGAAATAAAACGTAATTTAAGAAGTAGTTTTTCAATAAAAAATCCGTCTTTACAGGATGAAAAAAAGTTAGAAGATGTAGACAATCATAACAGTAATAATAATAATAATAATAATAATAGTAATAATGATAGTAATAATGATAGTAATGATGATAGTAATGATGATAGTAATGATGATGGTGATGCAACTGTAGGCAACACTGAACATTTTGGAGGCGTAGATTCAAGCGATACTACAAAAAGGAAAGACATTAGAAAATTTTTTAAAAATGGTTCAAGTTCATCCATTGCTGCATCTGTCATACCCGACTTCCTGAATGAGCAAGAAAATGAAGAAATTTATTTGCAGAAAGAACCCCAATTCTCAATAAATTCGAAAAGTTCAGAACAATTTGTTTTGGGGAGTGATGCAGAAAATGCAAGTAGCGAAGAAGGAGAATCTGATGCAGACGATCTAATCTTCACAGATAACCAAACTGATGACGAAGGACCTAGTGACAAAGGTGAAACTGGTCGAGTTTATGGACAACATGAACATCAGACGGGGGGTGATCATGCAGATGGTAGAAGTGAAGAACAAATAGAAGAAAACAAAAGAAATACACCAATAAGTACAACAGAAGATTTAGTTGTACCGTCAGTTACAGAATTGCCAAACGGCGAACTAAAACACCCAGCACCAGAAGAACCAGCTACACATAAACAAGAACAGGTAGGGGGAGAAGAATCAAAAGGACAAGAAGGACAAGATGCAAATTCATCAGTAGAAGTACTCGATAAAGACCCCGAAAACAATGTACATCATGCACTAGAAGAGGGAGAAGGTGCAGTTACGCAACCCCCATCATCAGCACCAGTAGAAAACGAAGTAGCACATGCATCAGAACCAGAAACAAGAATTGAAGAAGGTACTGCAGTTTTACAACCAAAAGAATCTCAAGAAGCACTACCATTACAACAAGAAAAAGATGGAGAATCAGAAATAGAATCATTATCATCAGAGTCAAAAGAACAAGCATCACAAACAAGTTTACCTAAACCAACAGCAGAACAATCACCAGAACAAGGAGTAGAAGAGTTAACAGAACAAAAAGTAGGAGCATTACGACAAGAAGATGGATCGATATCACACCAAGGAGAATCAGCACTACCAGTAGGTAGTTCAAAACTGGTAGAACAGTCATCATTAGACTTAACTCCACCAGTAGTAAGTTCACCATCGGACGTTGTAGGAGTTGAAACGGAAGAAGATAAAAGTAAAGATGAAGATGGTGAAAAAGAGACACACAAAAATGATTCAGAACATAAAAATCAAAGAGATGATTCTCAGGTAGATAATGGAAATAATGAACAAATAAGTGAAATTGGAGAGAATCTATCACAAAATTCAGGAGAGTCCGTCGATTTATTAGAAAGAGAATTAAAAGAAAAAGAATCAGAGCAGGAAGCAGAACCAGGACTAGAAGCAGAACCAGGACTAGAAGCAGAACCAGGACTAGAAGCAGAACCAGGACTAGAAGCAGAACCAGGGCTAGAAGCAGAACCAGAACTGGAATCAAAAGCTGGTTTGGTAGCAGAAGATCCTGAAAAACAAAAACAGCAGGAAGTAGTAGAGCCAGTTCAAGGAGCAAGAGTAGAAGATCCAAATGAAGTCAAAGATCAAGAAGAAGATTCACGAAAAGGAACACTAGAAAAAGAAGCACAGGACAGTTCGCTCATCTTATCAGATAATGAACAACATATAGAAACACCATCACCAGAAGAACCATTAGAAGATGGTGAACTAACTGATACATTAGAACCAGAAGCAAGGGAAGAAACAGCTAGTGTTCATATACGACCAGAATCAACTGAAGAATTACTACCACCACAACAAATAATTGAAGGACCGGATTCATCCATAGAAGAAGAATCATCACAAGATGAAAGATCAACTTTGCAAGATGTAGATCGTTCACTACTAGATGATAATTCACATGGGGTAGAAGATCCATCATCAGGATTAATATCATCAGTAGAGAGACCACCATTAGAGAATTTAGAATCTGAACAGGAAGAAAGTGAAGATGGTGCAGAACAACATGATACAGATGTAGAAGAGAAAGGATTATCCCTACCATCAGAAGAAGAAAGGGAAGAAGTGAGAGAAGGAGGTAGTCAACTGGAAGAAGCACCAGTACAAGAGGAAAAAGAAGATAATGAAAATATACTTGAACTAGTAAATTTTCGCGAGGGAAATACACACAACACTGTAGATGAAGATGAATCAGTGGTAGAGGAAAACGAAGTACAGCAGAAGGAAGAAGATGAGGAAGAGAAAGAAATAGAAATTGAAGAGGAAGATGTATTAGAATTAGTACAACAATTACTACAAGAAGGGGGAGAAAACGAGGAAGCAGCAGAAGAAGTAAACGAAGTTGATGAATCTGATGAGGAAGTAAAAGAAGAAAACCCACAAGGAAATGAATCTGATGGTAAAAATAAAGAAGCAAATACTGCACCATCTAACGACGTTGAAGCACATAGATCCCTTGCAGAAGATTATGTAAATACCAATGATGATAGAACATTTACAAACGAGTTAGTGCAAACAGTGGTTACTTCAGAAGGCGATACTACTTTGATTGCTGATACACTCAAAGATTATGTAGAAGATTTGAATCAATTTTTTAACTTTAAATAAGAACTTACAAAATGGTCATATGATGAGTTTATTTAGAGTAGTAATATTTACACTATAATCTCTACAAATGTGGAAAGATATGATACCATCAGTTTAACGTCATTCTACTCTGAAAAATAAACATTGCTAGATGTTATATATATATATATATATATATATATATATATATATATATATATATAAAATATGGGTTAATCATCTCCCCTTGGTTTTACATAGAATCATAAAAGGCGTACCAATTAAAAATAAATATAAATCTAAAAGGGGCAAAAATAAAAAGAAGCAAAACTTCAAAAATAATAAAATTAGGAATATGATTAAATAATATTTTATGTGTTAAACAAAAGCTTAGATTTCGTTTTATCAAACTGTTAAGTATTATTGGAGTTATTTTTCGAAATATGTACCAACCCCAACATCACAAAATTAGAAGTACTACTAAGAAATGGTTGCACTTGGGGATTGTACACATAAACCTGAAAAAGAAAGGAAAATTAACATGCATAAAACGGTTTATCCCTTTTTAGTAAATAATAACCCATTAATACAAATAAATGCAATGAATACAATCAGTGCTGTCAGTACAGTTAATACTATTTTTATTTCAACTTTTTATATGAAAGGAAATTTAATCAACATTTGATCATATCCTTTAATTTTATATCATTTTACGTTTACACAATTCTGCACCACTTTTACTATTGTACAGACGAAGCGTAAATTTTATTTTTTTTGTTTTTTTTCCTATGTACATGCAACGATGTTTAAGAATATATACTTCTACATTTTATTCCCCCAATTTACAAATTTTAATAATTGTTACACTTCTTCCTGTTTATTTTTATTTTTATTTTTTATATATCTAATAATTCAAGTTAAACTACCACAGATGAAAAAGAGAGAATTAATGCTTTACTTAAATATACAAAATTAATTTCTTGAACATTTCTGCAGATAAAATATGCACTACTAGTACAGCATCAACCATGCAACTTCGTATATACTTTTGTTAAATAAATATTGCATGGATGCTAAAAAAAAGTAAAGGAAAAGGAGTTTCATAATAATTTTATTCACACTCTGGAAATATAAACTACTTTTTTGATCACTTAAAATATATTTATTTATGATATTCTAAATCGAAAAATAATTTGTACAAGGTATTAGGAAAATACACCCTCATTTTATTAAATAAAAAATAGTATGTAAAAAAAAAAAAAAAAAAAAAAAAAATATAATATTGTCGCTGAAAGGCCTTTTTTAGTATGTCAATAAAATGTGTATTTTATTATTATAATTTTATATTATTATGTTTTATTTTATTTTTATTTTATATTTATTTTATTTTATTTTTTTTTTATTTTTGATAGATTTTTTCTAGAAATTTGTTTACTTTTTTAAGATATTTTTTCTGCTCATATAGTTTTGTAAAATATGCCTCTGTTAGCATTTTTATGAAATACTAGCGATGAATCATAGTTTTTTTGAAAAGTCTTAAAAATGTAATTTTTTTAGCTAGTCAATAAAAATAAAATTATAAATAATTATAATTTTAATTATAATTACTAACGTATTGTAATTTTTCCATTTTTGCTGAAAAAAAAGTAAAGTCGTTAAAAGCACTATTGGCACATTATAAACAATTATCTCTTCAATAGTTTCCGACTTTTTCGTGCAATTTACAATTTAATTTTTTTTAACGTTTTTAAAATTAAAATAGACAATGTGTAAAGCGTTGCACGTCTTCTTTTACTTATTTTTCATAAATTTGTACATATTTGAAATCAATGGGAAACTTAGAAAAGAAAATAAAAAGGTAAAGATGGAGAATATAGAAAAAGTAGATAATATAGACGAGGTAAAACACAATTTAAGAAATAATTTTTCAGCAAAAAATGTTTTTTTAAAAGATGAAATAAGTGGTACTGATTCGGAATCAACACAAAAATTATCTGAAGGACCAACTCCTCCAGACACTGTTTTAGAAAAAGGGAATAATTCTAATCAAGGAAAAGATAATAAAGAAGAAAGTTTAGCAAATCCAGGTCCTAAAGGGGATGAAGAGGAAAAAGGACGAAGTGACCCTAATGTTACTGGTGAATCCGTAAATGCAGTTTCGAGTTATTATACAGTTGAATCGGGAAATATAACTCCATTTGGACCTCAACAAACAAGTAGTACTTTAGTAGGGAAGGAACAAGAAGGCTCACCACAACCAGGAGGAAAGTCATTAGATGAGGGTACTCAAGTTTCAGATTCACAGCTTGGTCATTCAGTTGAAGCGGATTCAGGTTCACAAGAAGCAAGTACACAAGAAACAGGTTCGCTAGAAGCAAAAGCACAAGAAACAAATTCACCAGAAGCAAATAAACTAGAAGCAGATTCACCAGAAACAAGTTCATCAAATGCAAGTTCATCGGAAACAAGTGCAACTGAGGAAAGTTCATCAGATGCAAGTTCATCAGAAACAAGTCCATCAAATGCAAGTTCATCAGATGCAAGTTCATCAGAAACAAGTTCATCAAATGCAAGTTTATCAGATGCAAGTTCATCAGAAACAAGTACATCAGAAGCAGGTTTACCAGAAGCAAGTTCATCAAAAGCAGAACCATCCGAAGCAAGTACACAAGAAATAGGTCAATTAGAAGCAAGTTCACCAGAAACAAGTACATCACAAACAAGTTCATCAAATGCAAGTTCATCAGAAACAAGTTCATCAAATACAAGTTCATCAGAAACAAGTGCAACTGAGGAAAGTTCATCGGAAACAAGTGCAACTGAGGAAAGTTCATCAGAAACAAGTCCATCAAATGCAAGTTCATCAGAAACAAGTTCATCAAATGCAAGTTTATCAGATGCAAGTTTATCAGATGCAAGTTCATCAGAAACAAGTACATCAGAAGCAGGTTTACCAGAAGCAAGTTCATCAAAAGCAGAACCATCCGAAGCAAGTACACAAGAAGTAGGTCAATTAGAAGCAAGTTCACCAGAAACAAGTACATCACAAACAAGTCCATCAAATGCAAGTTCATCGGAAACAAGTGCAACTGAGGAAAGTTCATCAAATGCAAGTACATCAGAAACAAGTGCAACTGAGGAAAGTACACCAAAAGCAAGTTCATCAGAAACAAGCTCATCAGATGCAAGTACATCAGATGCAGGACCATCCGAAACAAGTACACAAGAAGTAGGTCAATTAGAAGCAGGTTTAACAGAAACAAGTACATCAGATGCAGGACCATCCGAAACAAGTACACAAGAAGTAGATCAATTAGAAGCAGGTTTAACAGAAAAAAGTACATCAGATGCAGGACCATCCGAAACAAGTACACAAGAAGTAGATCAATTAGAAGCAGGTTTAACAGAAACAAGTACATCAGAACAAAGTTCATCAGAAGAAAGTGCAGAAAAAGCAGATTCACAAGAAGTAGATTCAAAAGCAGGAATATCATTACCCACAAAAGATGAAAAAGGTACAGATGGAGAACCACAAAAAGATAATGAAAAAATTATGTCATTAGAACTAGGACCATCAGAAGGAGAGAAACTAGCATTTCAAACAGATTTAGAAAAAGAACAATTAGCACTTCATAAAACTCAACAACAAGAAAGATCTATATTATCAACACCAGGAAAAAAAGATATAAATACGGTGGATTCATCAGGTCCGAAAATACAAACAGATCACCAAGGACAACAAAATGTAACAGAACCAAGTGAACCACAACCAGACGAAAAACAACCATCAGCAGGAGGTCCATTATCAGATCATGTATCTACAAATGAGAACACTGGATCTGATATACCATCAGAAGGATATGATCCAAATAATCGGTCTGAGCAAAAAGTGTATTTGCCAATAACAGATCAAACAGAACATCCTACCTCACCAACATATGGAAGATCATCAGATACATCTGAAGAAGAGATCCCACTTGCAGATGAATCACTTGAGAGAACTGAAGAAACAGAAGAGGATGACGAAGGTGTAAGGAAACTAGAAGACGCAGATAAAGAAGATGAAGTAGATGACCAACATGCAAAAAAAATACAATATCAAAAAGGAGATAATTGGAATACACATGAATCAATAAATTTACCCAGGGGAAAAATCTATAACACCCCAAATGAAGATGAAAGTGTTGTAGAGAAAAATGAACGGAAACAAAGGGAACAAGGAAAGAATGTAATTGAAGAGGAATACGTGCAAAAATTAGTAGAAGATTTACTACAAACGGGAGAAGAAGAAGAGGAGGAACAAGACGAACAAAATTCACATGGAAAAGAAGACAAAGTTGAAGGTAAAATTGAAGAAATGCTAATAGAAAAAGACGAAATTATTCCTCCTTTTAACGATACTACTTTTTACAAATATTTCTCCCCAGAATATGAAGATGACAGTGAAAATGAAAAATTTGCTGACGAGCTAATAAAAACATTAGATACTTCAATTGATGGTGATACGTCAATTGTTAATATTCTCGAAGACTTAGAAAAAGCTATGTATCAATTTTTTCTACACATAGATACATTCAAAAACGAACATTTTGATGAATTCATTTATTGATGTTAACATTGTCTGTATTAGCTTTAGCAAAATGTAAATGTTCACAGCATCATTATTTCGTTTTCAATCTGCAATGAAAAATCGCTAGAAGTGATAGCAGAAAAAGTACAGGAAAATAAAACATAGCAAAACCAAACATACAAAAAATATACTGCAATTGTTGAAGAACAGGCTATGAATTAACTAACATAATATGTGTCTTCTTATTAAACTTGCATGAAGCATTCCAATATAAACAGTTTTCTAATTAGTTCCCAATGCTAACGTTACGAAATAATATCTACAGAATGTAGATATAGAATCAGTAGTAACTACAAATGAAACATGTGTAAAACTTTTTGTTGTGCTTATACGTAGTAATGTATTATTAGGATTTAACATATACCTATTCGTACTTATATATGGCGAAAAAAAAATAATAAGGCACAAATTGTTTGTTCTTTTGAATTTTACATTATTCCACATATATGAAATATTATATCGGTTATTTAATGAGCAATTGGGACCTAAGTTTTTCATTTATTTTGTTTTGTTTTTTAAATTAAATAATAAAAACAAATATGTGTTATTGTGTTACATATTAATTTTTACAAATTAACGAATTTTATTTACATCTTTAACTATTTATTACTATTACTATTACTATTATCTGTATTTTACTGCTCTAATAATTTATTTAAAATATCACGGTTAAAAAAAAATTATTTCTACAATGTGCATAAATCTGCTAAATGAATTTTGCATAGACTTATCATGATAACATATGGGGAGGCGGTAACTTTTTGATTTCTATTCTTTTAATTTTTAAAAGAAATATTATCATAATGTTCAAAAAAAAAAAAAAAAAAAAAAAAAAATGAAAAGGAGAAGGATAACAAAAAAGAGCACAGTATTGATAATAATATGATAATATTCTCCCCAAGAAAAAAAAAATAATTTTTTGGCGCACACATAATTTACCCAGATTTTTTTCCTAACAGAAAAATAATATGAGCAATTTATCGCAATATTCGTACTCATTTTGTTAAATAAAAAATAATAAAGTAAAAAAAAATAAAACAAAAAATAATAAAATAAAATGGAATAAAATAACGAGATGTTACGTAACGAGAGAGCAGTAAATTTTATTAACCATTACCCTGACTGCGTTAAAAATAAATATTTGTTCTTTCGTAGATTTTTTCTGTTTAGTGAACATACAAATATGCTACTAAAACTACTTTATAAAAATTGATCAGCGTATGTACATATAAGTATTCCCCTATGTATATATTTTTATACCTTTTTCGAAATAGTTGCATGCACGAAAAATATTAGTTCAGTTTCTAATTTTTTTTTTTTTTTTTTCAAAAAATTTAAAACCATATTTGATACTATTTTAAAGAATTATTTATGGATGTACTTCAATTTTTTTTTTGTAATTTTTTAAAAATAAAAATAGAAAATGTCTAAAATATTTCGCATTACTTTTTTTTTATTTTTTATAAATTTGTGCATATATGAGAGCAATGGAAAAATGCCCAGAGAAGTTGATAACACAAAAAATATAGGTAACATGAAACGTAGTTTACCTCATAATTTTTATGTAAAAAACATTTCTTTACAAGATGAAGAAGAAAAGAGAACTTTACAGGTAGATCCACCATCACAAGAAGAAGCAAGATCGGTACAAACTCCACAAAGTGAACTTAATCCCGATCAAAAGGAAGCGCGAACAGAGAATGGTCAAGCAGGTCTAGAAGCTCTACCAAGTGAAGGTCAAAATTTACAAGGTAGAACTCTTAGCACTAATGCAGCTGTAAATGGGATTATAAATGAACCTAATGTAGATACTCAAGAAGAACATCATGGTTCAACACAGAACTTAAAAGATAAGGAACAGCAACCCGATGCAGAAAATTCGCGCAGTATCGGAAATATTGTAGGAGCACAGGACACACAGGAACTATCACAAGAGAAAGAAAGTAACACTACAATATCTAGAGGAGAACATTCAGAAAAGGAAATAACAAAAGAAACTGCAACAGGAAAAACAAGTAACGGGCATACAGAAACAGCAGAAATTTCAGCAGGAAAAGCTCTAAAACCTTCTGTCCAACCGAATGCATTACCAGCAGATAAAGCAGAAAGATCGTTAGAAACTGCAACAGGACTCAACAAAGATCAACCTGCATCACCATCTGGAGAAGAACCATTAATAAAACCAGAGGTAGGCACAACATTAAATTCTAAATCGCCAGAAGAAGATAGGGGGGAGAAAGAAAAAGGACCAGAACCGCATCGAGCATCAGAATCTGAACAACTTCCTGCAGAGAAATCAACAGATCAAAAATTGTCCGTATCAGAAGGAGACTTACCATCGACGTTAGATGTAAAGGCACCTTCAGGACCACAAAACGAAGATCTATCAACGCAAGAACCTCAATCAGTAGACAATGAACAAGGTAAGGAAGAAGATGAGGAAGAGAGAAAAGGAGTGGAAGAACACCAAGAAGAAAGTCCATCGTCATTATCAGAAAAAGTAGATAATCAGAATATACTTGAACCAGTAAATTTACCCCAGGGGAAAACCCATAACACTGTAGATGAAGATGAAAAGGTCATAGAGGAAAATGAAGAAAAACAAAAGGAAGAAGACGAAGAGGATATAATTAAAGCGGAAGAAGTGCAAAATATAGTAAAAGAAATACTACAAGAGGGGGAAGAAGAAGGGAAGGAGGAGGGGGAAGAGGAAGAAGAAGACGAGGAACAAGCAGGAGAATATAATTCGCACGGAAAACAGGACAAAACTGAAGGTGTAAATAATGAACTACTAAAAGAAAAAGAAGAAAGTACTCCTCCACCTAACGATACTACTCTTTACAAATATTTCTCCATGGAATATGAAGATGACAATGAATCTAAAAAATTTGCCGATGAGTTAATAAATACATTGGTTACATCAGTCGGAGGTGATACTTCAACAGTTAATACCCTCAAAGATCTAGAAAAAGACATGCGCCAATTTTTTCTAAACATATAAATATTTAAAAAAGAACGTTTGTGTGTACTCATTTATTGATATTGAATGCTTCTTATAATAAGCTTTAGCAAAATGAAAACGTTTGGAGAACCATTATTTTTCTTCCAAGATACAATGAAAGATCGCTAGATGAGATAACAGTAAAAATATAGGAAAACAAAACGTAGTAATACGAAACATACAAATAAAATATGGAAACAACTGAAGAAAAGGCTATTAATTAACTAAAATAGCATATGTCTTTTTATTAAATTTTCATAAAGCATTACAATATAAGCATTATTATAAACATTTCTTAATACTAACGTTACAAAATTATATTTACCGAATGCAGACATAGAATGGATAGTAACTACAGAAGAAAAATGTGTAAACCTATTTGCTACTCTGATACGTAATAATGTATGGAGAGGACTTCAAATATACATCTTCATAGATATGTGAGGCGAAAAGAAAAAGTAACTCGAAAATAATTTGTTTTTACTAATATTACGCTATTCCGCATATACGAAATGCTAGATAGGTTATTTAATGGGCAGCTAGGATCTATGTTTTACCTTTCTTTTCTTTTCTTTTTTTTAAATAAAATAATAAAAACAAGTATGCATCATTGTATTACATTTTAATATTTACAAATTAACAAATTTCAATTATATATTTAACTACTTATTATTATTACTACTACTATTATTATCTGTATTTTACTCCTCTAATAATGTATTTAAAATAATACCGTTGACAAAATCATTTCAACAATTTTCCTAAATCTGCGAAATTAATTTCTCACAGACTTCTGCCGATAACGTGTTGCCTATAGATTACTTCCTTCTCTGCATCCATTATTTTTATTTTTTAAATAAATATAATCATAACGTTAGAAAAAAAAAAAAAAAAAAAATGAAAATGAAAATGAAAATGAGAACAATAATGAAAATAATAATGATAAAATTATATTTTCCCAAAGAAAAAAAATATTATTTTTTCGCGCACACATAATTAACGCTGATTCTTCTCCAAATAGAAAAATAATATGAACATCTTACAGCAAAATGCTCACTCCCTTTGTTTAATAAAAATTAATATTCAAAAAAAAATATAATAAAATTAAATTAAAAATAATAAATAATAATAAAATAAAGTAACGTAACGTGAGTGTAGTAAATTTTAATGACCAATGGGCAAACTGCGTGAAAAACATATATTTTTTCTTAGATTTTTTCTGTTTAGTAAACATGCAAATGTGCCATTACACCACTCAATAAAAATTAAATGATCATCATGTGAGTATGTATATATATATATATATATATATATTTATACTCTCATGTATTCAAACATGTATGCATGTGAGTACACATGTACGTATTCACAGGTGTATATTTTTTTATACCTTTTTCAAAATAGTTATATGCACGAAATATATTAGTTCGATTTCTAATTTTTTTTTTTTTTTTTTTTCCAAAAAATTTAATACCAAATTTGGTACTATTTTAGGTAGCTATCTCTTCGCATGCTTTATTTTTTTTTTTTTTTTTTTTTTGTAATTCTGTAAAAATAAAAACTAAAAATGCGTACAATATTACGCATTGCTTTTTATTTATTTCTTATACATGTGTGTGTATATGAAAGCAATGGAAAAATTCCCAGAAAAGCTATCACAAATAATGTAGATAACAATGAACAAATTTTACCAGATAAGTTTCATGTAAATAATGTTTCATTTCAAAATACAGAGGGAAGAAAATTACGCGGAGATCAATCATTAAAACCTACTGTACCAACTGGACTAAATGCTGATCAAAATGGAGCGACAATAGATGATGTTCAAACAAATCAAGAAAGTAAAACAAGTGAAATTCAAAATTTACAAGATGGAACTCTTAATACTGATGCAGCTGGACATAAGGATGCACATACACCTAATGGAGATACTCAAGGAGAACAACATTCAGAACACACTTTAAAAAAGGAACCATCACAGCCAGATGCAGAAGATACACAGGGTTCTGAAAAAATTACAGGAGCACAGGACACCAAGAATATACCGCAAGAAACGGAGCGTAACGCTACTTCATCTGAAGGATTACAATCAGAAAAGGAAGGAGCAAAAGCAGCCGGATCAAAAAAACTAAAAAAGGGGGATTCAGAAACAACAGTAAATCAAGTAGGAAAAGATGCGAGTTCTATTGATCCGTCGAATGCGAAACCAGAGGACCAATCATCAAAATTAATAGACGAACCATCAGGACTCAACAATCTTCAAATAAAATCATCTCCAAGTGAAAGTTCATTATCGAAACCAAAAGAGGTAGATGCAGCACAACCAACAGTACATACAAAATCGGATTCCGAACTGCAAGAAGCAGAATCATGTCTGGAATCAGAATCTAAACAACAGCTTGCACCCAAATCAACAAATCAAACAATATCGATATCAGAAGGGAAACCATCATCTATATCAAATTTGAAGACATCTGTAGGACCAGGTTCACAAAAGGAAGATATATCAAGCCATTTACCACGATCAGAAGGTAGTGTACAATGTGAAGGAAATGAAGAAGACGAAGACGAAGAAGAGGAAGAGGAAGATGAAGAAGAAGATGAAGATGAAGAAGATGAAGATGAAGAAGATGAAGAAGATGAAGAAGAAGAAGAAGAAGAAGAAAAAGAAGAAGAAGAAGAAAAAGAAGAAGAAGAGACCAAAAAAGAGAAAGAAAAAGAAAAGGAAAAAGAGAAGGAAAAAGAAAAGGAAAAAGAGGAACAATCAGAGAAAAAAAAGGAGAAAGAAAAAGAGGAAAAAAAAGAGGAAGAAAAAGAGAAAGGAAAAAATAAAGAAGAGACCAAAAAAAAGAAAGAAAAAGAAAAGGAAAAAGAGGAACAATCAGAGAAAATAAAGGAGAAAGAAAAAGAGGAAGAAGAAGAGAAAGAAAAAGCGAAGGAACAGAGAGAGGAAAAAATCGAGAAAGGAGAAGAAGGAGAGAAAGAGAAAGAAAGAAAGAAAGAACAAGTGAAAGAAGAAGTGAAGAAACAGAAAAAAAAACAGAAGGAAAAACAGAAAGAAAAACATAAGGAAAAACAGAAAAAAAAAGACAAAGAAAACGAGAAAGAAGGAAAGAAAGAACAAGTGAAGAAACCCAAAAAAAAACAGAAGGAAAAACATAAGGAAAAACAGAAAAAAAAAGACAAAGAAAACGAGAAAGAAAAAGAGAAAAAAGAAGAGAAAAAAGATGAGAAAAAAGAAGAGAAAAAAGAAGTGAAAGCAAAAGAGAAAGAAGAAGAGAAAAAAGAAGAGAAAAAAAATGTGAAAGCAAAAGAGAAAGAAGAAGAGACAAATAAGGATGATGATAAAACAGAAACAGTATCAGAAACAGTATCAGAACCAGTAAATGGAAAATTATCTAAACCGGAATCATCAGTAACTCTACCATCAGGAACACCAAAACAAAAAATACCGGAATCAAAAGTCGACCAAGCATCTATATCAGATGTAAAAATACCTTCAGAACCAGAGTCACAAACAGAAGAACTACCAACTAAAAATCTACCATCAGAAGATACTGGACAAGAAAAGGAAGAAGAATATAAAGAAAATGGAGGTAGGGAGGAAAAACTACAAGATGAAAGTTCATCACCTTCATCATCACCTTCATCATCAGCAGCAGAATCAGCAGCAGAATCAGAATCAGAAAAATGGGATAGTGCCAATATTCTTAAACCGGCAAATTTACCCCCTGAAAAAACATATGACACTGTAAATGAATATGAAAAGGTTGTAGAAGAAAAAGAAAAGAAACAAAAGAGAGAAGAAGAGGTTGAAATCACAGAGGAAGATGTGCAAAAATTAGTAAAAGAAATACTACGAGAGAGGGAACAAGGAAAGGGAGAAGAAGACATAGAAAAGCAAGCAGACATACACAGAAGAAAAGCAGGGGAACAAAATTCGAATGGAAAACAGGACAAAGTTGAAGGTAAAATTGAAGAACAGCTAATAGAAAAAGAAGAAAGCACTCTCTCATTTAACGATAGTACTGTTCACAAATATTTCTCCCCGGAATATGAAGATGACAATGAAAATGAAAATTTTGATGACGAGCTAATAAAAACATTAGATAATTCAATTGGTGGTGATCCGTCAACTGTTAATGCTCTTAGAGACTTAGAAAAAGATATGCTTCAATATTTTCTACACATAGAAATATTCGAAAAAGAACATTTTGATGAATTCATTTATTGATGTTAACACTGTCTATATTAGCTTTAGCAAAACGTAGAAATTCAGGGCATCATTATTTTGCTCCTAATCTGCAATGAAAAATAGATAAAAGAGATAACAGAAAAAATATAGGAAAACCAAATGTATCAAAACAAAGCATATAGTTAAAATAGAAGAATAACTGAAGAACAAGATATGAATCAACTAAAATAGCGTATCTCTTCGTATTAAACTGTCGTTAATCACTACAACATGAACATTTTTCTAATCATTTCCTAATGCTGACGTTACGAAATTATGTCTGCCGAATGTACTTATAGAATATGCAGAAGTATCTACAAATGAAAAATGTCCAAACATATATGTTACACTGATACGTAATAATGTATTAATAAGATTTATATCTATTCGTAGTTATAGGTATCTAAAAAGGAATAATGTAAAAACAGTTTGTTTTTATCAAATTTTACACTATTCCACATATATGAAATACTTGATCAGTTATTTAACGAGAAACTGGGACGTATGTTTTACTTTTCTTTTCTTTTCTTTTCTTTTCTTTTTTTTTTTTTTTTTTAATAAAGTAATAAAAACAAGTATGCGTTAATGTATTACATTGCAATGTTTACAAATTAACAAATTTTATTTATATCTTTAACTATTTATTGTTACTACTAATACTACCACTACTACTACTATTATTATCTGTATTTTACTCCTCTAATAATGTATTTAAAATATTTTGGTTAAAAAATTATGTCTGCAATTTGTCTAAATCTGAAAAAGAATTTCTCACAGAATGAGATAACGTATGAGGTAGAAGTAACTCCCTTATTGCCTTCCATTATTTTTATTTTTTAAATAAATATTATCATAACTTTAAAAAGAAAAAAAAAAAAAAAAAAAGAAAAAAAAAAATGAAAATAATAATGATATAATTATATTCTCCCAAAAAAAAAAAAATTATTTTTTCTTGTACACACAATCTACTCACATTCTTCTCAAAATAGAAAAATAAGATGAGCAATTTACCGTAGAATTCTCCCTTTGTGAAGTAAAAATTAATTTTCAAAAAAAAAAATAATAAAATTAAATTAAAAATAATAAATAATAATAAAATAAAGTAACATAACGTGAGTGTAGTAAATGTTAATGACCTAAGGGCAGACTGCTTTAAAAACATATATATTTTTTCTTAGATTTTTTCTGTTTAGTGAATATGTACATAAGCCATTACACCACTTAATAAAAATTAAATGATCAGCATGTATGTATGTATGTATGCATGTATGTATGCATATGAGTAAGCATGTACGTATGAAGGCATGTATATATTTTTATACCATATTCAAAACGGTTAAATATATAAAATATATTCAATTTCTAACTTATTCTTTTCTTTTTTTTCCAAAAAATTTAATACCAAATTTGGTACTATTTTAGGGAGATATCTCTTCGCATGCTTTATTTTTTTATTTTTTTTTTTTATTGTAATTCTGTAAAAATGAAAACAGAAAATGCGTACAATATTTCGCATTGCTTTTTATTTATCTCTTATACATGTGTGTGTATACTAGAGCAATGGCAAACTGCCCAGAGAAGCATATAACATAAAAAATATAGATGACCTAAAACAAATTTTACGAGATAAGTTTCATGTAATTAATGTTTCATTTCAAGATGAAGCAAAAATAGCGAGTTTACAGGTAGAATTACCATCAAAAAAAAAAATGAAGTAGAATCAATAAAACATGCTTCACAAAGTGGACTTACTCCTAATGAAAAGGAAGAGAAAATAAGAGATGATCCATTAGATCAAAAAGCTCATCTATGTGGAGGTCAAAAATTACAAGTTGTATATCGTAGTACTGATAATGCTGGAAATACAGATACACATAAATTTGAGGTAGATAATGAAGGAGAACATCGAGGTTCAGAACAGAAAGTTAAGGATAATGCATTACAGTCAGATGCAGGAGATTCAAACATTGCTGGAATTATTACAGTACAGGAAAACCCACTGAATCAACTACAAATTGCAGAAACTGATACTACATCATCAGAAGTATTACAATTAGAAAAGGAAAAAAACAAAAGAAACAGCCGTACCAGGAAAACCAAGTAACGGGGATACTGAAACAATAGTATATAAAGGAGAAAAATATCAGAATCATGCTAATCCACTGAATACGAAATCAGAACAAACAGAAGAATCGTTAGAAACATCGTCAGTACCCAACAAAGATCAACTACAGCCACCACCAAATGAACTAGCATGATCAAAATCAAAAGCAGGAGCGAAAGCAAAACCAGAAATAGACACATCGAATCCTGAGGTTAAACAAACAGCGTTACTAACTGTACATTCGCAGGCAATAGATAGAGAAAAAAAAAAAGGAAGAACAGAAAGAAGAGGAGAAAGAAGTGAAAGAAGAATACAAAGAAAAAGAGAAAGAAAAAGAGGAAGAAGAAAAGGATGATAATGAAGCAGGAGCGACAGCAAGATCAGTTAATGAAAAATTACCTGAACAGGGATCACCTACAACACTACCATCAGGAACAACAAAACAAAAAATATCGGAATCAAAAGGAAAACCAGCATCGATATCAGATGTAAAGATACATGTAGAACCATATTCACAAAGAGAAGATCTACCAACTAAAAATCCATCATCAGAAGACAATGGACAAGAAAAGGGAGAAGAAAAAGAGGAAGTGATTAAAGATGAAGAAATGCAAAAACCAGTAAAAGAAATAATGCAAGAGGGAGAAGAAGAATAGGAAGACGAAGACGAAAAAAATTTGCATGGAAAAGAGGACGACGTTGAATATAAAATTAAAGGACTGCTAAAAGAAAAAAAGCTAAGTACTCCTCCATTTAACGATGCTACTGTTCATAACTATTTCTCCTGGGAATGTGAAGATAACAATAAAGATGAAAATTTTGCTGACGAGTTAATAAAAACATTAGATACTTCAATTGATGGTGATACGCCAATTGTTAATACTCTTGAAGACTTAGAAGAAGATATGCCAATTTTTTCTAAACTTAAAAATGTTGATATACTAACATTTTGATGCATTCATTTATTGCCGTTAATTCCATATATAACAATTTTTTACGTATGAATAATTTATAATTGTACTGTTAATGTTTTATGTTTCAGTGGAAAGTAAACACATCCCTGCGGATAACATAATAAGTAAAAATAAATAAAAATAAGAAAAACTATCAATAAATGAGAAAAAATAAGAAAAAAGAAGAAAAAAGAAGAAAAAATAAGAAAAAAGAAAAAGGGTTACTCTCCCATTTTATGTAAAATTACAGTAGCGCATGTGAAAATTGACAAGATATCACACAAATGAGAATAAAAAAAAAAAGACGAAAAAACATGAAAACAAATAAACAAATAAACAAATAAACAAACAAACAAACAAACAAACAAACAAAAACAAAACGTACGTATACATACGTTTATGTAATGCGATAACAACGCAGGTATACCACTCTATTCTTTAACTGAAAGAACACCCTTGGTTCTTTCCTACCCCCACGAGTTATTTAAATAATAATTTTTTTACAAACAAAATTCAGTAGATATACCAGTATAAAATTAAAAACTACAAGTATATGAAGCAACCTATATATAAAACTAACAAAGCTGAATAACAAAGATAGATAACAAAGATGGATAACAAAAATGGATAACAAAGATGGAGGGGGAGAAGTAAAAAGCAGAATATGTAAATAAATGTGCATGTCCCGTTGATACTGAACTTGTTCATAATATTAAAAATGCTTCTTTATTTCATTGTAAGGAGATATTAATTATGTAGGAAGTTATCATATTAACAATTCTGCAACAACAACAAACATGTATATAGTTAAAATGCATATAACATTACCGAAGGCTGAAACTTTCTATCTTTTATATAAAGCAAATAAATAAAATTAAAAAAATAAACAAAACAAAATAAAATGAACATAAATACTACTATATTACACTTTCTTTTTTCTAAAATAAAGAATTTTTATTATATTTTAACCCATTTAGTATTTTTTTTTTTTTTTTTTTTTGCTAGTAATTTGATTATACTCTTTAGACTGACAAATTAGTATTAATTTTTTTACTTAAATATTCGAAATTAATTTTGTCAAAAAGTATAGAGATAATATACGTAAGGGAGTATATTACCTACCATACAACTTAAAATATTTTCATTTGTTAAAAGTTGTAATGACGTTAAAAAACGTAAAGCAAAGTAGGAATAATTATAATTATTGCTGTAATAGGAATAATAATAATAATTTTCTCTCCTAGTAGGAGAAAAGAACTGCTCGAATGAACGTGCAGTATTTGCGTTTATCTTTATCCAATTTGAAAAATGGCCATATACACATATATATATGTATGTATATACATAAATATATACCCATACATATACAAGGAAAATCCGGACAATATTTATTACATCTACTTTTAAAATGTTACTTACAATGTAAAAGTAAAATATATATAACAAAAGATAATAAATATCTCCGATGAACTGAATTTCCTTTTTGACATGTTATATAAGTACACTTTTTTTTTAAAGGTTTTTTCTACATGTTCAATTTTGCAACATTTAGACATCCTTCGTATTCACAATTTTTTTTATTTTTTTTTAAATTTAAAATAAAAAAAAATGAATATGTATATATATATATATATATATATATATTCCAATTATATTTTTAAAAAAAATTCTGAAGTACAATTAGTAATACCATCATAAAAAAAAGGTAAATTTATCTTTTTTTTTCTCTCTTTTTTAAAAAAATAAAAACAAAACAGCTGAAAAACCACTGTTAACACTTCATAACAACTATCACTTTAATTTTCATCTCGATTTGACATTCTTTAATTTTTGCACTTTTTCAAAACGTAAATATAAAATGTGTAAGATGTTTCGGATCGCTCTTTTTTTATTTTTTCTAAATTTGTGCATATGTGAAAGCGATAAAAAATTATCGAATGAAATCAAAGAGTATGAAAATATACATGATGTAAAACATAATTTACGTTATGACTTTTCATCTAAAAATGATTCCTCACAACATAAAAGGAATCATCTAAGGATAAAAGACGATATTAAAAATAATTATGCTGAAAGTAATACTGAAACGGTAGAAACTGTAGATATTGCTGCTGATTCAAATAGAAAAGGCATCAAAAATTTTGCAGATGATGGTTCAACCACATCAACTCGTGCATCTGCTATGCATAAACATCTGAATGTACTAGGACAAAAAGGTGCCAATCCACAGTCAGAACCACAACTATCAAAAAATAATCTAAAGTTTGAACAACACATTTGGGGAAATGATTCAGACACTGAAGAAACTCGGGTGGATGAACTTAAAGCGAAAGAAGGTGGAGGAGAAGATAATCCAGAGAAAAGGGGTCAAGAAGAAACGGATCAAGCGGAAAGGGGTAAATCCAAAGAACAAGCAGAATCAGATAATGACAGAAGGGATGGAGTAGTTAAAGATGGCACAAAAGACATTGCAAGAGATGTGGAACAAAAAGAACAAAAAGAACAAAATCATGAACCTGGAGATGTACAAATTGAATCCAGACTTTCAGAACCAGGACAAACACTAGATGGGAAACAAGTGCAAGAATCAGTTGCACGTGATGCATCATTAACAACACAAGAAGCAGGGCATACAACTGAATCACTAGAAGGAAAAACAGTTCAACGTTCAGAAGATCTAGATTCAAAACAAACCAGTTTACCGGGAACAGATGCAGAAAAACAAGATGCACAAAGAGAGGGAGAAACACCATCTCCGCCATTAGTTAATAACAACGATCAAGGAACATCATCACCACCAGGACATGCAACAAAAGAGATCGTATCTGGAAGGGAATCAGAAGAAACATCTGTATTACTAGGAAGCCCACCTCGATTAGAAGGAGAATCAGACTCATCAGTAGTACTGACAACAAAACCTGAGGAAGAAGCATCATCGCCTACATCGGCAGAACAACCAAGACCACCAGAAGTAGACTCACATTCAAAACCAGCAGGATTAGAAAACGCAGATACGCAAAAGGAACCAGTGAGTGGATCAGTGGAAAGACCAACAGCAGAAACAAAGGACGAAAAAGCAGTAGAAACAGAGGAAAAACAAGCAGAACAAACAGAAGAAGAACCAGTAGCACAAACAGAGGATACACTCGAAGCAGGACCAGTAGATGGAAAAGAAGGTGATGAAGATATAGGTCGAAAAACATTAGAAGAGGCGAAAAGAGATGGAGACCCACCAGTTCCACCTGTCCATAAACCCGAACAACCAATGGTACAAATACAAAAGGGAAAAAAAGAAGAACAAAATATACTCGAACCAGTAAGTTTGCCCAATGGGGAAACTCATAATACTGTAGATGTAGATGAAGCGATAACAGATGAAATAGAAGAGGAACAAAAGCAAGAGGAGGATGAGGAGGAAGATATTAGTGAGGAAGAAATACAAAAATTGATACAGGATGACGGAATGCAAGAAGGAGAAAGACTAAAAGAAGGAGATGATGAAGAAGAAGAGGAAGACGAAATAGAAAAGAACGAAGAAGAAAACGAAACGAATAATCCAGACAAAGCGGATGAATCAGGTCATATAAATAAAGTAAAGGAAGGGGAAACAAAAAACGAAGCTCCTAATGATAATAATATTCATAAGTCACTTACAGAAGAATATAAAAATGATAATGATGTTAAAAAAGTAGCCGAAGAGGTAGTAAAAAAAGTAATTGATTCAGTTAGCTCAGATACTACAGTTTTGAATACGCTTAAAGGGTTAGAAAATTACATGCACCAATATTTCCAATATGTATAAAAAAAAAAAAAAAAAAAAAAAAAAATTATATATTACTTTTTGAGTGTGTTTACTTAGGTTACTACTATTTATATAATATTCTGCTAAATGATAAAACTCAAGGAGAACAGTGTTAGTGTAATACTAAAATACATTGAGAAATATTCACTAAAATAATTAACATGAAAAAGAAAAAAAGACTGCCTCTTTTGTTTTACACAGAATGATAATCGTATCAATATAAATTGATTATATATCTCATATATTCAAAAAAAAAAAAATAAAATAAAATAATTTTATATAAATATAATACAAGAATAGTTAAAGGATACGCCTCTAAGAACTAGCCAAATGAGCATGTTTCGCTTTGTTGAACCACAAAAAAAGAGTCATTAGAACATAACTTATTTTTCAAAGTATGATTTTAATTAATAAAATAGTACTAAATTAAATCTGCACATAAGGGAATATATATCTGCAGGTATATTAATAGACATTTAGAGACAGAAACATAACAGAAGTACATTAACTTATTTATTACTTCTTTAATGGGAAATAATGTAATATTGTAATATCGTAATGATATAATTTAAAGTGATTCTTCCATTTTATATTCCGAAAAGTGATAATAAGAGGGACAATTATTTTAACAATTTTTATACAACATTTTGTACGTATTTTAGTACTCGAGCAGTGGGTTATTATTCAACTATATTCTACATTCTTTTCTTTTTTTTTCTTTTTTCAAAGTAGCAATAGAATAATATACCTACAGGTGTATGTTATTATATAGTATTTTGCTTTTTCTAAATTATCAAATCGTACGATAACTTTTTATTGTTCATTATTTTTCATGATTTTTTGGTGTTTCATTAAATTTCCCTATTTTGAGTATTTTTTTCTCATTTTTAGTTGTATTTCCTTATGTTTCATTATTTCTCATTTTTGATTTCTTTAACGGTAGATTCAAAATAATACACATTACAAATAAATATTATTTTTTAGTGTAAATCTACAAAATAAATTTCACAAAAATGGGAGGAGATAAAACATATGGTGGGGGATAATACCTATTTCACCTTGTTAATCATTTGTGTCTTTAAAATAAAAGTTGAATTGATATTTACAATAAAACTGAATAACATATAAATGTTATCACAAATTTATTCCATACATCATAGGAAAACAAATGTAGTTTATCTGCACACATATGTTTTACTTTGACGCTTTTCTAAATTGAAGTTCCGTTTGAACAAATTGTGGAATAGGTAAATTATCCTCAGTACTTCAATAAAAAATTGTAACATTTAAAAAAAAAAAAAAAAAAATCAATTAAACAATTAAACAATTAAACAATTAAACAATTAAACGATTAAACAATTAAACAATTAAACAATTAAACAATTAAACAATTAAACAATTAAACAATTAAACAATTAAACAATTAAACAATTAAACAATTAAACAAATAAACAATTAATGAGTTAACCAGTTAATCAACTAAAGGAGGATAAATTTAACGGGTGAATGCATTTTTTTAGTATGTTCAGAGTGTTTATATATTTTTATTTTATTATTTATTTTATTTATTTTTTTTATTATTATTTTTTTTATTTTATTATTTTTTTTTTTTCGTCGAATTTTTTTATTTTCCAATTTTCGAAAATTTAGACTTTTCACAAAAGAACAGTTGTCAAATTAGCAGTAGACAAAAAATGGCTGGTGGTTGTTTTTATTTTATTAATGTAAATTTGTGTGTAAATATTTTTTTGTGATAATAAAAATTAATGCAAAAGTGGGTATCATTTTAATTATCCATTTTTGCATTTCTTTCCACTTTGAACTTCAATTTTTTTTTGCAAATTTTTTAAAATACAAATAAAAAATGTGTAAAGTTTTTCCCATAACATCTTTTTTATTATTTTTTTTAAATTTGTGCATATGTGAAAATAGTGAAAATTTGCCATATGGAGTCCAAGAGCGACAAAATATAAATTTTATAAAACGTAATTTAAGGAATGGTTTTTCAAAAAAAAATGTTTCTTTACAAGATGAACAAGATAGTACCAATTTACATTCAGGACTAGAAGTATCAGCAGGTGATCATAATACGTTACAATCTGCTTCAAACGAAGAACATAGTCCTGGAAAACTAGAAGATGCAGTAACTCAATCTACTTTAGAAGATGAAAAATTAAAAAGTGAATCTACTCCTATTCGTAAAACTGAAGATACAGAAGATCCTGCTTCTAAAGCTGGAGATAAATCTCATGATAACAGTGGACCTGAAGACAATGGTGAAAAGGGACCTACTAGTGAAGATGGATCAGTATCTACTCTTTCAGTTGTAAAACAATCTCTAGAAAAATCTGGAGATGGGGGTAAAGATGACCCTGAGAATCCGCAAAAAGATAAAGTTGAAAAAGAAGGAAAAGCCCAAGGAGAATTACGAGAGGATTCAACAGCAGGACATGGTGAACCACAAGAAGGGGTATCACACACAGAAGCGGGTGATGGAACTAGTATAAATCCTGTATCAGATGAGACAGAAAAAGATATGAAACCACTACAAGAATCACTATCACTAAATCAATTACCAGAAGTGTTGTCAAGAGGACAGCAACTAAGAGATCCAAAATCAGAAGAATCATCATTACAAAAACCACCACTATCAGGGGTATCATCATCAGAACATCCATCACTACCAGATGTAACAGTACAATCAAAGTCAACAGCAGATGAACCATTGAATGAAGTAATAGATCATACATTATCAACAGATAGAAATCCCCAAGGAATAAATTCACATTCAGATGAAAGAGCGCCGAGAACTCCTACAGCTCCAGATCAAATAACGGAAAGAGAAGATAATGGTCAAGATTCATCATCACCACCAATAGAAGGAATAGATATACTGAAACAAGAAGGTGAATTAAGACCTCAATCGGCTATAGAATCAACAGAATTGCCTCAAGAAGGACCACCAAAACCTATGCAACAAGACGGATATCCACCAGCAGACGAAGCAGTAAAAGAAAATCGGAATGGTGAAGAATCCTCAGAAGAATCGCAAATACTAAAGGATAAAAAGGAACTAGAAGAATTAGTAAAAAGACAAAATCTAAATGTACTTGAGCCAGTAAAATTACCTGATCAAGCAACTCAGAACATTACAGATGTAGATGAATCCGTAGTAGAGGAAAGAGAAGAACAACAAGGTGAAGAAGAGGAGGATATTTCAGATGATACAATGGAGGATATGATACAGGAAGTGATAGAAGGAGTGATGGAAGAAATGAAACAACAAGAAGATGCAGATGCAGGAGAAGAGGAAAATATAGATGAGGACGATGCAAATGTGGATCAATTACGCGAAAGTGATATTCCGAAAAAACATGATGTAGAAGGTGCAAAAAATAAAGAACAGGAAAACGAGAACTATAACGTTCCATCACAGGTTACTAATACTCATAACTCACTTGTAGATAATTATACATATCTGGCTGATGCTAAAAAAGAAGCTGAACAGTTAATAAAAAAAATGGTTACTTTAGTTGGTGGTGATCCGGAGATTGTCGATTCACTAAAAGATTTAGCAGAAGATATGGGTCACTATCTTTTGCAATAATAAAATTTAGTAAAAAAAAAAAAAAAAAAATATTCATGTGTTTTTTCATGAATACTTAAATATTTAAGTTCCATTTTGTAAAATGTAATAATTTAAAAAAATATATATTTTTTTTTTGGATTGTATGATATAAAAACATATGCAACAGTTGACAAAAAAGAGAAAAAAAAAAAAAAAAAAAGACATAAAACTATTTAGTATATAAAACATATATATGTAACATGTTAGGAAAATTAAAAATATTTTTTTAATAATTAAATACAACTTAAATAATAGTTCATTAGTTTGTTAAATTTTACTCATATTTTTATAAACGCCAATAGAACGAATATTTTTCCTATCTATAGAAAGCTATGAAGTTGCATTCTCATTATGAAATGGGACTAAATATACTTTTTATATTGCAGCTTTATCCCTACTTAAATTAAGACAAATGCATATAATTTTTAACAGTTCTGTCAAAATAAAAACATTTTGTCATTTTTAATTTTTGCTAGAACAAAATTTTATAAAAATAATTATTAATGAGTCAGAATTTTTTTTTTTTTGACAAATCATATATAGTGAAGAAAAAGTACTTCAAAAAAAATTCTTGCAATAAAAAAAGTTAACAAATTGTAAAACTAAAAAGGTTCCATGAAAGTTTTCATATGAATAAGTTAGTCTACAATTAACTCTACAAAGATATATATATATTTTTAATGTTACTCGCTACTTGGAATAGCTTATTATAATCTTATAAAATCATAATAAAAAACTTCTAGTTTTTCCTGAACTGTTCATGTTTCAACTGATTGATATGCATATATATATATATATATATATATATATATATATATATATATATAAACATATGTGTACATTTTTTTGCGTAAAAAAAAAAAAAAAAAAAACTCAATCCATTGAAGAATAAAACAAAGTTTTACATTATTAAAGACTAGTAAAACTATTAGTAATGAAATTTATTTAACAAATTGTAACATTAACATGGGAAAAGGGAAAAGAGGAGAGATAATTTTTCAAGAGAAAAAATCTCTAATAAAAATCATATACACATCATTTGTAATGAAGATCAACAAATAAAAACAATTTGCGTATTATATAAAAGGTTCAACGAAAACTATTGAATGTATAAATATGTATATATATGTATATATATGTATATATATGTATATATACGTATATATATGTATATATATGCACATATTTGCCGCGCGTATACGCTGAAACATCCTATCAACGATTTATGCACAATTCAGGTTAAAATTTTAAAATAACATATATTTAATTGATTCAAAAAGAAAAACAATATTTTTAAAATATTTTTCTTTTTTTTAACATTTAATGGTTAACAAATTATAATATAAACAAATACGTTGACAAAAATGGGAAGTCTGAATTTTTTAAAAGAATTCTTTTCCCTTTGTAGACAAATATTAATTATAATTGTCTTGAATTAAAGTGGTACATGAATGTTAATAATAAACAAATAAACAAATAAACAAATATGTGAATAACTAACTAAATAAATAACGGTTGGTCAACCAATTATTACTGAAGATGTGTATCTCACTTATCCATCACTTGCAAATACCCTTTAACTGCAATTATAACATATGTGAAGCTTACAAGAAGCAACAGGAATAACTTGAAAATTAACAATGAACTGAAAAATCTTCTAAAAGCATATTTCAAATATACAAAAACAATAATTATCCTGATTTCAATCTTGAGTATTATTATATATACATATACGTTATACAGAAATATGTATATAAGTATATATATATTTACTTCACCTTCAACTTACTTTTATCTTATTTTTCACACTTCAATAAATTTGATACACTCTCATGGTAAGGATACAGCATTTAGATATACATATATATACATATATATGCTTATATACATATATATACATATATATGCTTATATACATATATATACATATATACATACATATATATATAAATATGCCCTTGTCCTTCTTCCTTTGATATGTAACGATTTTCACCAAAAAAAAAAAATGAGAAACCCGAACGCTTGTTTTATCAAATGACAGTAATAGTAATGGTAATAATAATAAAAAAAAAAAAAAAAAAAAGTCTTGTAACACAATTTTTCGTCTTTTTTGATAAATATTTCTTTTATAATATCTAGCATTTTCTTCATTAATCCATTGAAAGGTTGTATAAAATTTTCAGGCGCATATCTCATTAATCAGTGCGCAAAAAGCACGTAAATAAAATTGTACTTTACATATCATGCGTAACTTAATATTTATTCTATTACATTTTTATTTTTTCTTTTCATTCTTTTGGTATTTTAAGTATACATTTTTACTCTTACTGCAACATTTCTAATTATAAAACCAACAGTAATCTACTAAGTACATCGTTTGAAGAAGCACATACATATATTTTTGCATATATATATATGTAAAAAAAAATGTAAACATAAAAAGAAAAATAGTGCTCATTGGAATTTTTATTTTAATTATATATATATATATATATATGTATATAGACCCGTAAAAAAAATTATACACACATACATATACATACATATACATACATACATACATATACATACATACATACATATACATACATACATACATATACATACATATACATACATATACATACATACACATGCACACACATATATACTTATGCATATACATACATATACACATATACATATGCATATATAATATATAATATAAAAAAAAGAGGGGAAATAATCAGTAATAATACACATAAAAATGAAGGCTTACATTTTTCTTGTAATATTAACGCTAATTAATTTCTTTGAAGAGACTTGAAGGGAAAAATAGATATACTTTTAAGAATTTGTTATATTTCACAAAAAGTAAATTCTTCAAAGATTCTATTAAAAGCAATTAATTATTGAAACATTGTGTTTAACATCTGAAGGTACTTTTTTTAAACTGTGCTGCGATCTCAACCACGAATGCAAGAATAGGCCTAAGAGGTGTATACCTAAATATGTATGTATACACGTATCTGCACATATGAATACATAATATATATATATCCCTTTGTGTGTCGTCGCTCCTTCCCACTTCGTATCGCCTTAACCCTTTTTTTTCTTCTAATTTGATTCATCCTCATTGCTGTTAACAGAATCTCTCCTATTGCTCGGCTCATTTCTATCCTCGCTTTCTTTCCATTCTTTCGAATTATCTTTTTCATTTGTATGTTCATGTTTTTTTTTCGCCTCATCTTTTTCTGTATTAAAAGATATAGACTTTGAAATATTCTGATGCTTTGAATGCTTACTAGAATTTCTAGTTTCATCACTGTATTCATCATTACTATCATATTTTGACTTATAATTACTGTCTTCTTTTTTATCATGCTTTTTCCTAGATTCATATTTACTCTGTCTACTCACTCTCCTACTACTACTTCTGTAATATTTATCATATCTTCTTTTTTCCCTGTGCCTAGAAGAATCATTTCTATAGTCTCTTGACATTCTACTTCGACTATAACTTCTATCATATTCTCTATTACGATATTTATCATTATAATTTTTCATGTTATAATAACTTCTTTTATCTCTATAATTACCCATTCTTCTATCATAACTATTTCTATATCTATATTTTTCTCTTGATCTATCTCTTCTTCTCATTTTATCTCTTGAATAAGAACCATATCGTGAATTCGATTTTGAAATATACCTTCTTCTTATTTTATTGTTCTGATTTTTTCTAAAAGCATATGTGCCACCTCCTCCTCCTCCTCTTTCTTTATACCTCATAAGCCTTGGATCTGATCTTCCTTTCTGTGCAACAAATACTTCAATTCTATTTCCATCAATTTCTGAACCGTTCATTTCTTTCAATGCTTGTTCAGCATCTTTTGGATCATAAAATTCAACAAAACCAAAACCTCTTGGTTCTTTTGTATAATAATCTATTGGTAAATATACATCTTTTATTGCTCCAAATTTTTTAAATTTTTCTCGAACCATAGATGGTGATGTATCAAACTTCAATTTTCTTATCAACAAGGACATAGGTTGACTTCTCTGATTAGAATATGGACCCATTATGTTTTTTTACTTTTTTGCTTCTTTTATTTTTTTGCCCTTTTTACTAGTTTTGCTTTATTTGTTTTTTCTACTACTTTTGTTTTATTTTCCTTTTGTTCCTTTTCTACTGTTTTTGCTTTTTTTTGCTTTTTTGACTTTTTTAATTTTTTTTTTTTTTCTCTGCACTCCTGATTTGTTCATATAAATTTCAAATTGTTCACAAATTTATGTGTATCTTCTTTTTTAAATATTTACATTTATATAAGGTATTTATGTATGTTTGTATGTATGTTCGCGTGTGCATAAATTGAATGTGAATTAAGGTAGCCATGTATGTATATATATGTATATATATATATATATATATACATATATATATGCATATTGTTAAATTATTATTCTTTAAACGTATTTAAATGTATAAATTAATAAATATGTGCATTTAAAACCTTGGTATTAATGATACCCTATTACAATAAATGGTAATTACAATTTATTATTTTCTTAAATAATTAACAATGTAAAATAGTCAATAACTACTAGTCCCTTTGGGCATCCGTAATACACTGTTTATACTATATACATACATATATTTGTAAGCAAATATATATATATGTATAATATAAATGTATATATGTTACATAAGTATAAATATATAAAAATATATATATACATATGTATAAATAAATATGGCATATATAAGTACTTATAAAGTATGTATAAAATAACTATGTATTATGTTTACATATGTATAATATATATATTGGGACATCTATATATATAAAAATGTAAATAAGTTCTATATAAGTATATATATATATATATATATATAAATAAGTTCTATATAAGTATATAATATATAAATAAGTATTATATAAAAATATAAGTGCTATATAAGTATATATATAAATATAAATATAAATAAGTACTATATAAGTATATAATATATAAATAAGTATTATATAAAAATATAAGTGCTATATAAGTATATATATATATAAATATAAATAACTACTATATATATATAAATATAAATAACTACTATATATATATAAATATAAATAACTACTATATATATGTATATATATATAATCATACGTTATATTATTTATATGTATAATTATAAGTTATATATTTATATATAAATATATATATATATATTATATATCACTAAAGTTAAAATTTACTATTGCGCTTTTTTAATTAAAAAAAATTATAAGGTACAGCTATCAAAATTTTTTTTTTTTTTTTCTGATAGCTTTTAAAAATTTTGAAAAAACGTATATAATTTATTTTTAATATTCTATTAATTCGTTAGAGATTTTTCGAAATAATTCAATCTTTACATAAGCAAGTGTAAACTTTTAAAATTAAAAAAAATTAAAATAAAGAAAAAAAAAATAATAAAGTTCGAGCTTAAGATTTTTAACTACAGAACCTTATTTTATAAAACTTGCAATTATGTAAATATGTATAATAAAATAATATTACATATAAAATAATACAATATAACATAGCACTTTTAAAAAAAAAAAAAATCATACAACTGCTTTGTAATATTATGATATGTATACATAAGTAAAAGAACACATATTATATAATTAAAGGGAATTATATAATTTTATATAATATTATAATATGATATTTAAGTATTTAAAATATGTATTAAATATTGCCTTTTATTAAATATGACCTATATATATTTTTATGTATTAAAATAATTAGAAAAGCTATTATGTATATTGTTACGCCTTTTCCAAATTTTATTATTCATGTTAAACTTTATCCTACTTTTATTCATTTTGTTTATAATAAAAAAATACCATGCTAATGGTTACTTCTTTTTTTCTTCAACTTTTGTTTAGTTTCAAATTTTATATTTTATGTTTTCGTATTAATGACACTTCAGCTATATATTTCTTTCAGCCGTAGTATATATGTAAATATATACATAATTATATATACATAATTATATATACATATATATATATATATATATATATATATATATATATAAGTGTATGTTTTCTTTATATATGACCATTCGTAGTATTTATGAGGTGAAGAAGGTTATTTGTGTGAAATTCTTTACACTTTTTTAGCATAAATAACAGTATTTTATTATAGTATCAAAACGATGAGCGAAGTGTTGTACTTATTGGTACCAGTGGAATTTTGTATATTATAAAATGTTAAATGGTGTGTTGTATTTGTTCAGGAAATAACATTTTTTGTACATGTTAACATAGGAGGCATTTCACCTTATTTTAGTCCCATTTAATACGAAATGTTAGAAAGTTTTTTAAAATAAAGAAGCATCAAATCTAGGAATACCTTCTTTTATTGAAGAATCTCTCATATATATTTATATAATTTAATTCCGTAAATTATGATAGAAGCGGTTTTACGCTTTTGTTCGCTTCGAAATTTTAAATTAAAGTTCAAGTTTCAATGCAAAGTATTGTTTAAAAAAAATATATATATTGCTGAAATTTTGAAGAAAAAGGTATACATTTTTTTTTCTCCCCATTTTTTATATGCACTAAATTCTCCTTTAAATATATATACATATATATAATATACAACATCAAGTTTTCTGTATGCGCAATGCAAAAATAAAAATTTATGTGAAAACTTTATGGAAAAAATTCAATCTTTAAGATGATACAATATACCATTTGGTGTGTCTATTAAACACTGTAATGTGTTTCTCCTTTTTTATTTTATTTTTTACCATATACACATTTTACGTTTTTCAAGTCAAATCATTAATCATTACTGCAAAGTTTTAATACTAGGACAACAATTGTATGTACGTATATATGTGTGGGTGTATTTAAGTATGTACAAATCTATACGAATGCGCATTTCTAAATTTTTCATGAGAATGTAATTATATCCATTTTTCAATTACTGATCCAACACCAGCATGTACCATGAATCTGAAAATTCTTAATAGAATAAAAAATATATTCCTAAAATATTATGACTCGTGCTAAATGTCTTTTTTTTAACAACAAAAATGTGTAACACTAATTCGAAAATAAGACATAAAATGTGTATATATATAGGTACAAACTGTACCATTTTTAAGGGTAAAAATAATTCGCCATCAAAAAAGTTGCAAAAAAAAAAAAAAAAAACTCATTTTTTTCTATTTCCATTTTTACATGTCTTGTTCAGGCATTTTTTTTACAGTTTGTGTGCAACAAAATTAGAGAAACTAGAGAAGTACTAATTAAATAGCTGTGGTTATATAGTTATAAAAAAAAAACAAAAATAAATAAAAATTCATTTTAATCTATTTCCATTTTTACATGTCTTGTTCAGGCATTTTTTTACAATTTATGTGCAACAAAGACGAAGAGACTAGAGAAGCTCTTTAACTGTGGCTATTAATATAGCTAGAAAAAAAAAAAAAAAAAAAAAAAAAAAAACCCGCAAAATGAAATTCTGTCTACATGTATACTTCTAGTTTAAGCATATTTTAAAAATTAGAATATATTTTTCCACATTAAAGGTAACATGAACTAATACATAATATTATATAACACACAAATGCTGTCTGCAAATCGCTAAGGTAAAATAAAAAATAACGAAAACTCTATGTTGAACTACTCCACTAATATTATGAATTCTTGAAATGGAAAACTTCTTTCTCTTACAGTACTTGAATAAAACTAAATTAAATTTCTTGTTATAATTTTGATTATTTTCCATTTCAAAAATTAAAGAAAGTATAAAAAAATAAAGCGTAACAATTAGGTACTTAGTCCTGTGAGTAAATATTCCAAGGAGAAAAATATATGCGTATAAACCATATGAAAGTACTTCTTCTTTCTAAACTAATTACTTAAATATGTAGGAAAAGTGCCTTTTTCACATTACTTATACAGTGATGTATTCTGTGCAGATAACACTAATAAATTGTTTTCATATAATATAATGCAACAAAAATAATGATTATTTTATTTCTTAAAAACTTTTAAACGAAAACTTCTCGAAGTATATCTTATTCACTTTTATGCTAAGCCGAAGCCTTGCATTATCTCTTTCAGTTTTTTTTTTTTTTTTTATTTTCGAGCCATCTTATTCCGTTGCCCCTCCGTTCATATATATAACATATATATATATATAAGCTCTTTTAACAGTACCGTTTGATCTTTTTTTTTCTTATTTCTAAAACAACTGCAATGTATTATGAACAAAACAAGTAAAATATTTCTAAAAAAAATTGGGATATTTAATAAATATGTCCGTTTTTCCTTATCTTATTATGTTTTATTTTATTTTTTCCCCTTGGTTTAATTTAGTTATGTTCCTGCTAAACGTATAGTACAAAAGGGAATAGGAGCATATTTAACAAAAGGCGAACGAATTCGTAAACAAATTCGTGGCATAATAACATTAGAACAGTGAAGAGTTATACAGTTTTTACTAAATGCATGTTGAAACTACAACGAAGTTTTTTATATTTTTATAGGATAAACTTTTTTTATTTTTGCTATTATCTTCTTGGAATGAGTAATCTGAATGTTGTTGGTGTTCACAAAAATGGTTAAAGACATTATATTTATTATTTTAAATGCCATCTCCAAAAATTTATCCGTTTGTTTTGCCATTTAATCTTAATACTGACGCGTATGTATTCATAATGCGTTTGCATGTGTTAAGAACTTGCCTTTTAAAAGGTAAAAAAATATTTCTAAAACGTAGATATGTACGTATGTATGTATGTATGTATAGGTACACTTAATGCATATGTTCTATACATATAATACAAATACACATAAAAGATAACCATTATTCTCAACTACAGATTTGAACTTGACAGAAAAGAATTATTATTAGTAGCTGTTTTTCCTTTTTTTTTTTTTTTTTTTTTTTTTTATTCTATTCATACAATTTATTTAGAAATAAAAAGTTTAAATTATATTTTTTTATGTGTTAAAAAAAAAATAAAAGAAAAAATGAACTTGATGTCCAGTCTCTATTCATTTTTTTTAATATTTTTTAATATTTGGACCCTCCATACGTGTCAATTAGCATTATTATTTCTTTCAAAAATACATTTATAGGTATACGCAAAAGTGATCATATGCATACACATATTCAGTTTTTTGTTTGTATATTTTAATATTGCTCTTTATTTTATTAATTTTAATATTCTTCACGATATATTTTACTTCACTGTTACTTCATTACATTTCACTTTACTAAATTTTACATCACTTTAATTTTATTTTTCAAAATGGGCTATTCATTTTTAAAGCTTCGAAAATTCCTTAGTCATTTCATCCACACATGCACCACGAAAACATAAAAGTAACTTCACAGAAGTATTTTTTTTTTTTTTTTTTTTTCTTTTTTTTGGTATATTTAATATTATTTAAAAATTCATTTCTTGCATATTTAGTTTTATTTATTAAAATTAAAATTGTATTTGTTTTCACCTTTTTCTTATGAAAAGGAGGAAATAAAAATTGGATTTACTGAAATTGCAAAAAAATATATTTCATGATACACGCCAAGAGTGCCATTTTATTACATAGAATTTGTACACACTGATACGGATATGTACGCGTATATGTAAAATGCAAACAGGAAAACATATAATATATCATAATATACGTGTACACGATACATATATGTTACATATACATACATAACGTATACATACATACATAACGTATACATACATATATATATATATATTCATACATAAATAAATATATATGCATATAAAAATATTTTACTCGGGATATATATATATATAATTATATACTTAATTATATACATAATTATACCTACATATATAATATTTATATGCGTCCATGCATAGTAAGTACACACGTAAAAACAATACATTACATTTACAATACACAAGCGCATTCAAGTATTTTTTTTTTTTTTTTTTCTTTGGATTTATTTTGTTTTGTTCGTTTTGTTCGTTTTGTTCGTTTTGTTCGTTTTGTTTGTTTTGTTCGTTTTGTTCGTTTTGTTCGCTCTGTTTATATTATTTTATTTATTCTATTTCTTTACATTATTTCTTCATTTTATTTCTTCATTTTATTTCTTCATTTTATTTCTTCATTTTATTTCTTCATTTTATTTCTTTATTTTATTTCTTCAATTTATTTCTTCATTTTATTTCTTCATTTTATTTTATTTTTTATTTTATTTATTTATTTATTTTTTTTTTTTTTGAGTATAAATTTCACCATTTTTGTTCGTTCATTTAAATTTTAAAAAACAAAAATTAAAAAAAGAAAAATAAAGAAAAAAGGCAAGAAGAAAGAAGAAACTATACATATATACATGCGCATTACATATTACGCAAGGCTGGTTAATTTATTTTGTTATACTATACTATACTATATTTTATTATAATATTATATTATTTTTTTATTTTTTTTTTATTTCATTTTTTTTATTTTTTCTTTTCCTATTCTTTTTCTTTTCCATTTCTACTCTTTTATTTTCTTTTTATTCCTTATTTCTCAATTTTTTAAAAGTCATAAATTTTGTAAAATTTTGAAAAAATTTCCATCTTTCGTAACACACACATATATATATGTATAATATATATATATATATATTATACATATTATACATATTATACATATTATACATATTATACATATTATACATATTATACATATTATACACATTATAAGCATTATAAGCATTTAAAAAAATATAACATAAAATATATATTTTTTTTTAATCGAAAATGATAAGTGGTATTCGCGTTAACGATACTTGTATAACAGAATTCAATAATATGAAAATTCGAAAAACTTGCCGATGGATTATATTCGTTATAGAAAATTGTGAGATTATTATTCATTCCAAAGGAGCAACAACTACTTTAACCGAATTAGTGGAATCGATTGATAAAAATGAACAAATTCAATGTGCATATGTTGTTTTTGACGCGGGTAAGCACCTTTAAATATATATGTAAATAAGCGTACAGGAAGAAGCGATATATAAATGCATTATGACTATTCCATATATATACATACGCGCACATATATATGTGTAATTGTGTAAACCTATGTGAAACCACCTCTTTTGCCACCTGTTCTTTTCATTTTGTACTTATTTAGTTTATGCCATATATATATATTTTTTTTTTTTTTTTTTTTTTTGCGAGAAGTCCCATAATTTCCATTTTTAAATATTCTTCATTTTTTCCTACATTCTGTCCTGTATTTTTTCCTACATTTTTTCGTACCATCCTATCATGCACCATGTGCAATTTTATAATTTTATATGCCCTTTTTAAAAAAAAAAAAAAAAATATATATATATATATATATATTTAAATGCGTTGTGTTTATTATTTTGTGTGTACCTTTTCTCAAACAAAATTGCGTTTAAAAAAAATAATAAAATAATCTTGAAATTTTTCTGTATGTATTATGCATATGCAAGTTACAACTTAAAAACTTGGCATTACCATTTCATCGCACTCATATATAGCAATTTCATTTTGCATTACATTTTTTTTTTTTTCCTTTTAGTGCACAAAATTCACTTCTTTATGTATGCAAGAGAATCATCAAATTCGAGAGACAGGATGACCTATGCTTCTAGTAAACAAGCATTATTAAAGAAAATTGAAGGAGTTAACGTTTTAACCTCAGTTATTGAAAGCGCTCAGGATGTTGCTGATTTTAAATAGGTTAAACATCCATACATAGACATGCATGTGTGTGTATATATACATATATATATGTGTGTATATATAAGAATATATACATCTTCAAGGAACATGTGTGTAGATAAAGGGATAAACACATACATGTTTACTGTACTGGACAGAGATTTCGGACGTAACAGAACTAATACAAATATGTTTGCAAGGGAATAAAAATATCATTATGTTCAAATATTTACTTCATTAAAAAAAGAAAAAAATTCAAATAAAATGGGTAAGTAGAATGACGAAAATAAAATGAGTTATCAAAATGAAGAAAATAAAATTTGTAAACAAAATGACGGAAATAAAATGGGTAAACAAAATGGAGAAAATAAAAAGGAGAGAAAGTATGTGAGACGAGAACGTATGTGAAGGTATATACTTTTATAGGAACATATAATTATTTACAAAAATGTACACACATATGCACAACTTAAATTACATTTACACAACAATACGTATCTTCGCGTAATGGTACGCAGGTTTATGTATGTATACGCATCTTACCCTTTTTTGTAAACACCGATTGGAGAAATATATTACATTTCATTTATACCGTCCTATTTTTTAACGTTCTCTAAGATAATAAGAGAAAATATACTTCTCATATTATATGTTTCTTATTGCGTTTTATATATAGTATTAGTCTTACTTATATTCGCAGAAAAGAGGTTTCAAAGGACTGAAACGTGTTCACCCAATATTTTTTATTTGTTCATGCGTATATATATATATGCGCATACATATATATATATGGATATACATACGTACATGCGTATATATGTACATTTATACATACATACATACATATATTCTTATATATATACATAACATGTGTATATGTCTATTAAGAATAATTTTTTTTTTTTATTCCTTTTGCAATTTAAATGGAATTATAAAGGTTAATGTAAACATGCGTTTCCATTTTTGCTTTTTTAAATTTTCATAGTTATAAAAAGTGTAAAAAGTGATAATAAATATCGTATATTCATAAATGAAAAATTGGGAAATAATAAAAATTGAAAAATATGTTAATATAGTTTAGTATAATAAACAAATATATTATCCCCTTCATCTTCCACTATTTTTGCAAAAATTAAAGTATAACACTTAAGAAGTATAAAACTTTTCAAGTGCCTTTTTTTTTTGTTTTTTAATCAATATTTATTCAATGATTGTGATAAAAAATATAGACGGATAAAGAAAAAAAAAAACCACATGAATAACCTGAACAGTTAAGGTAAAATTTTTGGTACCCATATAAAAATGATTGAATTCATTAAAAGGATTCCTAGTATTATGGGGATTCTTCAACTTTTTTGCAACTACTCCCATTCACCAAAAATTTGAAGTACACACATTTATATATATATGTGCCCATCTAAACAAATAATTTGAGTGCACTTAACAAAATAAATGTACGTAATTCGTGTTAATGTGAAAAGGCGAATTATGCGCATTTAGGTGTACACATATACATATGTACGCACCTGCATTTTTCAAAATGTAAAATGGGAGGAAAAAAAAAAAAAAAAAATATATATATATATATATATTTATATATATATATGTATATATAAATGCATTGTGTATATATGTATATATAGGCCTCTTCTGGGTGTTCGCGCTTATAGTAGAAAAGACAGCCAAACGGAATTTGTAAAAATTAATTACTTATCGGTCATAACGAAAGATGAAACGTTTTGCAAAACTGAACGAGTATCCAATTTCTTTCTTTTTTTTTAAAAATCATACAGTGATTCATGTTAAGTTATTTTACTCCATTCTGTATGCATAAGTTGGTTAGAACAAACAAAAAAAAAAAAAAAAAAAAAAGCAAAAAAAAAGGAGCAAAATGATGCAATATAGTATATATCATAATGTAACATAATATAATGTAGTACTTTATAATATAATGAAATTCATACAAATAAAACTAATAAGAACATAAAAATTAAAATTAAAATAACATAAAAAATTCTTTCAATAAAGAAAATTTAATATTAACAAAAAACTTCAAAAAAAGGAAAGGAACACCTAAATGGTCAGGTGGATTTCAATGTAAATATAGCCACATTAATGCCTTATAAATGCGCAATTACACAAAAGATTTGACAAAATTAGCGCGCAAAAATATGGCCTTCTCCCATTTGCTACAGCAAGCTTAGTTTTACCCTTGAACTGCTGCTTTCTTTTTTTAGGTCAAATTCATCAAAAAAATCATCGATATCTAAATCAATTTTTTTTTTTTTTTTTTTATCTGTTGATCTCTTTTCAAAATTACCTTTAAAAGTGTTGACTCCTCCATTCCCCTTGTGATCTGACGTGTTCATAATTTCTACATTGTAATTATTATCATTATAGTGTTCCTTATGCTCATTGTCAAATTCATTTTTTCCATCCCAAATGTTCATATCTCTATCACTGTAATTATTCCTAATATTTTTTTCCTCAAAAGTAAAATTATTTTCTTGTTTATTATATAATGCCATTTCTTTATTCGAAAAAATAAAAGTGGATTGATTTCCTCTGTAATTATCCACTGATAAGTGAACACTACTATCATCATGGTTTGTGTTTTCCTTTTTACTGTTCCCCATTTTATCATTACTCCTACTACTATTGTACACGTTGTTATACATCTTCCCACAGTTGTTCAAGTGTGGGTTGTTCATGCTATTGCTGAGGAATGCTTTATCAATACTGCTATTTAGTAATGACTTATCGACTTTTTTACCTAGTGATAACTCATCAACGGTACTATTTAGGAATGCTCTATACTTGTTATTCTCCATATCATTTTCTGCTAAACCGATCATATTAAAACATTCTCCCTGAACCGCAAGTCCATCTGGATCCGCATTTAATTTATCTTTATTTTGAATTATGTCTTTAATTTTGTCCATGAATTTATATGTTTTCATTGAACCTGTTGCTATATCACTGTGGCTTATTGTATCATTGTGAATAGTTATATAATCATGGCTAGTAGTACCTTTATTATTGATACCACCACTCCCCTCTAATAACAAATGATTTTTGAGTTGAACTATAATATAGTCTAATGCCTCAAATGCGCAAATCCTTATTTCCATTGCATCATCAATGAGTAATTTAATTAACATAGGTAATATATTAGAAACAAATTTTTTAGTACTAAACTGATCATAAGTAAATTTAATGGATTGAATAGTAGCTACTCGTGTTTGAATAAAAGGATCGTGTAAACCTACTAGATACACATTTTCAAGTATATTTTGCTTATCTGCTAATATATATTTTGCTATTTTAGCAATACATATAATTGTGTTTGTTTTTATACAACAATCATTTTGCTTTAGATTTTCTAATAAAGCATTCAAAGATGATGATTTAAATCCCTTTTTCAATTTAGGAAAGACATATATGAAGTTCTTTATAGTTTCGTTTTTTATCGAAATGTTGTTATCTAAAAATCCATATAAATAAGCAGTACAAATTTCATTCATATTATTACTATTCAAATGATTCTCGACCATATGAAAACATTCTAATAATACATACCTTACATTTCTATCAGTCAGTGAAAAATATTTACAAAAGTTTGGATAAACTAATTTTTCAAAATTCTCTCTAGTCATATCTTTTGAAATAATTAATATAATTTTCAAACATTTCACACAATTTTCGGATATTTCAATATTCTGAACAAGTTCAGGCAAAATCATTTGAACCTTTACATCTGTTGGAATATTATCCAAATTGGTAAGAAGATCATCTAAAAATTTTGTTTTTTCATTTTTAGATTTCATGTGTAACTCGGTTAAGAATAGCATGGTACTCACGATAGTATTTTTCTTCAAACAATCATCATTTAGTATAACGCTAAGATCAACGCGATTGTTGCTTCTCATACTGTACCCCGCACATATTCCCTTCTTGAGCATGTTGTATATTCCGTAAAGGCTCCTCGGTATGCACTCATCGCCATTACTAGTATTCTTATCACCATTACTGAGTCTATTATTGTTATCTACACTTAAAGTGGCAGAAACAGTGTTGCTGTAAAAACCATTATCCCATGTAGAAATGCCAGGTACAAACGAATCCGAATCATTCATCGTACTCCTATTATAGTATTTCCCATCCTCGACGGAAATGGGATAATTACTGCAAACAGTTGTTAACGAAATATAATTTTTATATGACCAAGTCATCAAAAAACCTAACCCATAACTATCTAATTCACTTGAATGAATATGATTCATGCTATTTGAAGAACATTCAGAATTATAAAATAAATGATACCTTACATCATTCAGTATATTGTGTATATTTTCATTGCTCTCATGTACACAATCAAATAATGATAATTTCCATCTACCTCTTGAGTTAACAAAAACGGAATAAGGTCCTATTAAACAATGAATATAATTACACATATTAATAAAATGTACTGCACTAATAATTTCATATAATCCCCATATCGGATCACTTTTTATTCTTTGACAAATTAAAGGAATACATTTCTCGGTTACTATATATATTCTCTTATCACTTTCATGTGTATACAACACTTTTAAAATATTTGGATGAATTAATTTTTTACAATATTTAAAATGGTTACTTGTATATCTTCGAATACTACTATTTTCTTCTTTACTTTTCTTTTCATATATAAAAATACATACGTCTTCATTATTTTTACTAACACCATCATATATTTCGAAATACCCTGTTTTCCTTTCATAAGATAATTTTTTCCCTATTACGAAGCTAAAATTTGATGGCAGATCACCGAACAGTTTATTAACAAAGTACTGCAGCATGGTTCTTTTCAACAAAATATATATAGCAGTAATGTGTTCCCTTCTTCCAGCGTTTGCAGTGTGCGCAGCGGGGTTCAATAAGCAGCAGAGATCAGTGTGCTTCGTCCTTTGGCACGTTTGCAGCTCTCAACAAGTTTAAAGTTCTCTACACGTTTGAAGTTCTCTACACGTTTGAAGTTCTCTACACGTTTGAAGTTCTCAACACGTTTGAAGTTCTCGACACGTTTGGCGTACTCACTATGTTTCAAACTTTTCAACTTCTCAAACATTTCATCATTTCAATAACTTGACACATTCTTAACATTTGTATCATATCCATATGCATTTAAAAAAAAAAAAAAAGAAAAAGAAAAAACTTACTCATAAAACTAATTAACATTACTTAAAGCACTTAATTTTTTGTACTACTCTTGTCACAATTTTGAAGAAGCAAAGTTTCGTTTTAGAAGACTCTTTTCTTCTATTTTTCCTCAAAATGTTGGAAGTTCACGCTTGTATTAGTAATGTGCGTATATGTTATACCTATGTACGCGTGTGTTATGCCTATGTACGTGCGTGTTATGCCTATGTACGTGCGTGTTATGCCTGCGTACGTGCGTGTTATGCCTGCGTACGTATGCGTTATACCAATGCGCTCACGTACTACTAATACATGTACGCGATGCTTTCTAAGTGTGTAATATTTCCCCTTCTGCTAAAGGGGGAAGAGTTACCCTGACAGCCAGCAAAAAATATGATAAACAAAACTGTAATGTTAACTATGTTCAACAAAATTAATAAAACAAGTACTCCCCAATAATTAACAGCTCTACTTCTATACTGCTAATATACATATGCAAGTCATAGCGCTCTTCCTATTTATAATCTTTTCAAACATTATTTGTATTATGCAACACTTGATTTTTATTTTATTTCGTTTTATTTTATTTCATTTTATTTTATTTCATTTTATTTTAATTCATTTTATTTTAATTCATTTTATTTTAATTCATTTTATTTCAACTCATTTTATTTCAACTCATTTTATTTTAACTCATTTTATTTCTTTTTTTCTTTTTTTCTTTCTTTTTTTTTTTTTTTTTTAATGAATCATTCACAGTTTATTCATATTTAAAAAAGCTAACTAGTGTAGTAATTGTACAACATATGAACAAAAAAAAAAAAAAATAATTTTTCATTTTCTTTATGCTAAAAAGGAAATAAAGTTAAAACTATTTAGATGAGGAAAAAAAAAAATTTCAACTGTAAAATGGTCATAAATAATATTCATATATGTACGTATGTATGTATGTACGTATGTATCGATGTACGTATGTATCGATGTACGTATGTATGTATGTATGTACGTATGTATGTATGTATGTATGTATGTATGTATGCATGTACGTATGTATGTATGTATGTAGCATGTACGTATGTATGCATGTACGTATGTATATATTTGTTTATACGTGTACCGTATGCACATCATCGCATCTCCGTGGGTTCTTATCAACAATTGTATAAAAATTGTTTAAAAAATTTCGAAACTGGAAATAAGACAATAACTTATATGGTGGAGGAAGGCAAAAAAAAAGAAAAAACTTCTCATAATTTTATTACATAAATGATAATAAGAGCAATATTATATTTAATTTGGACACTATTAATTTGGACGCCGTTAATTTCGACCTTATCAAGTTCCACTTTATCAATTTCTACCTTATCAATTTCGGCTTTTTCAAGTTCCACTCTCTCAATTTATACCTTTTCCTTATATTCATGTTTTAAGGAAAAAAAAGTAAATAATGAATCCATAAACGCACTGTTTAAATAACATGAGTGTTTCGTCTTATACTATATTGATTTAAGTCTGTCCATTCCCTATATAGTAAATTTCAACTAAGATAAATCGTTGCACTTTGAAGTGGTTATAGTGCTAAATACCCCTTATTTTTTAGGCATAATTTATGTGCAAAAGTTTACGTGAAAAATAGAGGCCTCCTTGCCTGTTAAGAAAAGTTCTTCATACATTTGCACACGTATATACAAATATATATATATATATATATAAATATACATATAAACAAATATACATTTATACATATAAACAAATATGCACATATATAGTATATACTCGCATATGTAATGGATAGTTTTTCTTCCTCATGCCCATACTTAATAAAAACAGAACAGAAAAATTGACGTATTACATATGTGATATAAATATTTTCAAAAGAGCATTTCTTAATTTGGAATTATGAATGATCAGTTCATCCACCAAAAAAGGAATTATTCTCTCACTACAGTACCTTCCTCAAAAGGCATAAAAACGCAAAGACGTTTGGTTCTTTCATTTCCTTTTAAAATATTTGCAATTATGCACATGTTCATCAAAAAGTGTAAAGTATAAAAAGAATGATGAAAAATTATTACAAAAAATGGGTAGCCATAAAGAGTAGTTAATCATATTTTATATTTATTAAACGCACAAATGGAGTGGAAAAAAAAAGACACACAACAATTCAGGGATGACCACATGCATGTATATATTCATACATACGTACATACTACATACGTGCATACTACATACGTGCATACTACATACGTACATACTACATACGTACATACTACATACGTGCATACTACATACGTACTACTACATACGTGCATACTACATACGTACATACTACATACGTGCATACTACATACGTACATACTACATACGTGCATACTACATACGTACATACTACATACGTACATACGTATGCAATAATTGCAAACATACTCTATTTGCTATTTCAAAAAACTTGATGAAAGAAAAAAAAAAAAAATAAAAGAGCAAAAGGGAATGATTAAACGAGATTTATTTTTTAAAAGGATACAACTTAACCCCTGATATGGGCAGTTACATTAATTAATTTTTTTTTTTAAAAACAAGAAAAAACAAAATAAAGAAGTAATAATGTAATAAGCGTTTACTAAAAATATAAAAATGGAAAAAAGAATAAACATAACACATGATATATATAGCAGGCATTAATATAAAAAAGAGCGTATTGTTTATTGGCGTAATTTGAAGGAGAATACGAAAAAAGTCGCACTTTTGTTCGGCCAGTCGGCTAAAATGTACTCGACCTCGAACATCCATATATGTACACACATACATATACGCACATACATATACACACATACATATACACACCTACATATACACACCTACATATACACACATACATATACACACATACATATACACACCTACATATACACACATACATGGGTGTATAAGAAAAAGTGCAGGAACAACCAAAAATCAAAGAAACTTATTTAATTTCTTTCACGTATTTGTACTTCCTCAAGTACGCCTGAGTTAACTCTAAATTTTTTATATTCAGTTCGACGTTCTTTTTCTTTTTAATTCTTGTTATCAATGCACTTGTTATGGTGCATACATTTTTATAGCCTTTTAAATTTTCGTTAATTATTTCTCTCATCCCACGAACAACATCCTTTTTCAAAAATGCCATCGTTTTGCCCACCTAAAAAAAAAAAAGGGAAAAAGATATCTGATATATACAACCTTTATCAGTAGCTTATATAGGAAAAGCCCTCGTTAAAATTATCCATTTGAAATAATATAACTACATCTTTTTGCAAATCGCGCGCATTGCAAGTGTGCTTATGTATGTATGTGCTTATACTTGTGTACATTATACATAGACATAAATGTACAAATATGTTCATATGCATACTCATGTGCATATTAAAGACTAGCCCCTCACATAAAGCATAGCAAATAATGCAACACAAATTTCGCACAGAATTTTCGTAGAAATGCTACAAAAAAAAAAAAATAATAAAATAAAAATAAATACACATAATGGACAATCGCTTAATCGTAATGTAATGACGTTACTATCTGGCAATGAACCATCAGACTATAAATTCATGTAACTCATCATAGGAAAACACAAAAACGTTTACAATTTTGAAATTAAAAAAAAAAAAATTAATTCGTAAATTTTTTTTTTATTTTTTTAAATTTTTTTTTTTTCCCCAGTCCTTTGCAATGTGCGCGATTTGCCTCCACATCATGTATCTACATCTCACCTTGTACGAATCCCTGTTAAAATTTTTTTCGAGAATCATAGTTACTTTTGTCTTATCATCTAAATTACTATCATTCGAAATGGCAAGATCTAAGTACTGGAAGTAGCTCAAGAACGAAGCAAATGTATATTTATATTGAAAAAAAAATTTTATGTTTAATGTTTCAACAATAGATAATGAAAACAACTGAGGGAAAACTTTCTTTTGATTAAAATTATTCTTCTCTTTAGTTTCATTTGGCTTGATACATTTTATGAAATATATATTTGTACTCTTCAAATATGAACATATCTTTTTTAGATTCTCCAAATATTTATATGAGATCAGATTTTTTCGACCTAAGGATTCTGATATTTCTATATCTCCATATATGCTTTTAAGTAAACCGTTTTTCGACACCTGAACATGGGTGCATATATATGCGTATGTATGTATGTATGTACGTATATGTATGTATGTATATGTATATGTATGTATGTATATGTACGTATGTATATGTATCTATATGTATATGTATGTATGTATATGTATGTATATGTATGTATGTATATGTATGTATATGTATGTATGTATATGTATGTATATGTATGTATGTATGTATGTATGTATGTATGTATATGTATGTATGTATATGTATGTATGTATATGTATGTATATGTATATGTATGTATATGTGTGCATGCATGTATCTTGCGTTCGTTGGACATATATGCCGAGTAGGTTGAGGATCTAATTTTCCTATAACCACCCCAATCCAATTTTTTGTTCTTGTTTAAAATTCTAACCTTTAATAAACCCAAAATATTGGGAGATAGGATGTCTTTATTTTTTGATATAAAATTAGAAATACTGTAAGTAACATCACTGACTGTGTGCTTAATCATAAAGCTGTTATTTGCATCCCGTTTGTAAATAGAATAATGTGTGTGCTTAGAGAATTTATTCGTATACATACCTACGATGGACTGATAGAATAAAGAAGAAAGGCGTGTACACGTATGAGCAAGGGGACAGACACATATTATGTGTTCGTGAAGATACGTATGTGCATGATGGTATATAAGCGAATATACGTTTGTACATTACGCAAGCTATAAGAGAGCCCACGTGCTAATGTGGTTTTCTAGCATGAGTCGTGTGAATTCTTTAAGAGTACTCTTTTTTGCTACCTCATCCTTCTTTCCAGGGGCTAGACAGGCATCCTCCAAAATAGAAATTATGGACGTTTTTCCCCGTAGTAAGTCTATAATGCTCTCGTTAGTGGTATATTTCACAGAGTCAGATGCAATACCTTCTTCTTTATACAATTTTGATTCCTTTTCATAAACTACGAACAAATATATATTATGTATCTCTTCATTTGCTATATTGATTAACAATTGTTCTAAGGAGTTTTTAAGGAAAATTTCAAATCCAAATATATCTAAAATACCTATAAAACTTTCTAATTCTTTATTATTACTTAAAAATACATTTATTTTTTTTGTAATAAACTCAAAAATTTTATTATATATATCTTTTGAAATGGATCGACAAATGGACAAAGATTCTTCTACAGACAACGGGATTTCAATTCTCTGATTTGCTATATTTTTTTCACTAAATAGTAAACCATTTCTTAAATTTTCGTATTCTATACCTAACAAATTACTTGTCTCATTAACAATTTTTAAGTTTGCATCATTTAATTCGCTGCAGTTACTTTTCCCTCCTTTCTCTATTTCGTCAAAGGCTATATTTCCTAGCAGCAATAAACCTAAAAAGGGAGATAGACAAAGAGAACACTGGATAGAGGCAAGATGAGCGCAAGTTACGCGGCAAGTTAAGCAACAAGTTAAGCAACAAGTTAAGCAACAAGTTAAGCAACAAGTTAAGCAACAAGTTAAGCAACAAGTTAAGCGGCGTTACACGTATTGGCGTAAAACTAACTTCCAATATATAACAACCTTTATTCAAATTGCATTATAACATATGAACACTAATAATCTGTATTTACCTGATAAAACAAGAAAAAGATCGTCTCGTATATCAGACATATTCATTTTATCGAAGGAGTTCATTAACTTTTCAAAATCTTTAACATCGTCAATTTCTGAAAAAAGGAAGAAAAATGATACGGCAGTATTGAGATATTTACGCAGTTGTTAATATGATAGTTATGCAGTAGTTATAATGGATCGCGAATCCTACAAGCGAAGAACAGTGAAGTCCTTTTTAGATAGTAGTAGAACCCAAACAGAATAACATATATATATATATATATATATATTTTTTTTTTTTTTTTTTTTTTTGCGATTAATAACCTTGAATTGTTATAGACTTATTGGATATGTACTTATATTCATCTTCTGATTTTATATTGTACTTATTTTTCATCTCTTCACTCATTCCCCTAAGAATTTCATAAAAAATGTGGTAGCTCCTTTCCTCATTTTCCTGTTGTTCGTATTTTCAGGAAATAAAAAAAAAGGGAAGAAAAAGACGATTATGTGCACGCATATGTGTATGTATACGTACATGCATATCAATATGCATGTTAGTATCTATATCTATAACAATATTTATGTAAATGGGAAGAGGACTAAAATGCAGACAAACGAGAGACGAAGAAAAGGCATCGCCCGTCTGAATAGTACTACACCCCGATTCTGTTTGATCTTGGAAATATAAGACACACTTTAAACCATTTTATACCTGTGATACAACTCTTATTTTTTCCAGTAGAAATATTTCAATGCAAGAAGAAACTATGTTTTGATTTTCGTCTAACTGTATTTTGATATACTTTCCATACCTACTTGAGTTATTATTTTTTATTGTTTTTGCATTTCCAAAAGCCTGAATAAATTACAATAAGAAAAAGAGGAGCATCAAGCAATATTATATATAGCTAGGACAAAGTATTCGACGTCAAGAATGCACGTGTTTGCCATAATAGGCACGCAACGGTGTAAAAAGGTACATATACACATAAGTGTACAAGGGTATGTATGGGTATAAGCAATGATGATGTAACCATTTTGATTTATATTAATTGGGAGTAAAACATGGGAAACGAATTAGCATTTCCTCCTTTTTCATTTTTCATTTTATTTTTATTTTATTTTTTATTTTTCCTTTTTTGTTATTTTACGTTTTTCATTTTCATTTTCATTTTTATTTTATTTTTTATTTTTCATTTTTCTTTTTTTTTCTGTTCCCCTCCCCTACCCCCTGTAGTATATGCCGTACCTCCAGTATAAAATTCGAGTCCCACAGTGTTTTCGATATATCATTATTTTCCTTAACTCCCGACAAATAAAATTTGATAACAAGTTTTGAAGCTTCGGTTTTTCCTGAACCACTTTCTCCACTAATAATAATGGATTGACTATTTTTCGTGTTTATAAAATCTAGCATTGCATCTTTTGCATAAGTATAGACATGTGGTGGTAACTCATGAGTGTTCATCGTTTTATAATCATTCATATTGACATCTATAAGTTGATACGGATTTATAGATATTAACATTGGTTCAGCTATTGTATATATATAATTCTTTTCATATCTTAAAGCTAACGTATTTAAAACTTCTGCAGAATTCTGATGAACCATATCGTTTAATCTATGACTATTTATATTTACCATTTTATTACAATTAAATAAGTGCTCTTTTTTAACTATATATTCGCTGTTAGTTTCGGGTAAAATTTCTTTCAGCTTGTAATTTTCTCCTTCAATACTGGTAACTAGACATTTAAAAAAAATGATATCGGGATAAAGATTAATATTTGGGCTTTTGTGTGTCCACACATAAAACTTTTCAACATCACTTTCATCTTTTTTTACAAATTCACTGTTAATCCGGAAGTAATTGTTCAGTTCACTAGCTTTATTCATGACTACGATTTTTATGTATCATTTTAATTTAATATTTTAATATATCATTTTAATTTAATATTTTAATATATCATTTTAATATAATATTTTAATATATCATTTTAATATAATATTTTAATATAACATGTTTTATATGCTTCGTTCAGTTCTTCTCCATTTCTGCATTTAAAAAAACATACAACTAGATAACCCATGCGTAGCATATGTATAAATATATATACACATGCGCATCTGCAAGTATATGTACTTATATTTTTTTTTTTTTTTCTTAACTTTTGCCTAATTTTTATATTGTTCACGTATTAAATATATAACAGTGTTCCTATTTTATTTTTTCTCTGAATTGTTAGGAAGAAAATTTTTTAATTTTAGTTTTAATCTACTGGCGTTAGTGAACTGGCTGTTCCTATTTTAGCAGTTATTCAGTTTAGCAGTTATTCAGTTTAGCAGTTATTCAGTTTTGCAGTTATTCAGTTTTGCAGTTATTCAGTTTTGCAGTTATTCAGTTTTGCAGTTAGTCAGTTTTGCAGTTAGTCAGTTTTGCAGTTAGTCAGTTTTGCAGTTATTCAGTTTTGCAGTTATTCAGTTTTGCAATTAATTATTGTAGCAGTATATTACTCTATCGCTAAATTGATGTTTCCCTTTTTCCTTTTTTACTCTTTTTATTCCTGAATGTTGTGTTATGTGTACTTTTGGAAGTTTCTCATCTCACTTTATAGCTGGAAATCCTGAAAGGTCATACTTTTTTTATGTATAATCTTTTTGTTATTTTAAAATATAGAACAACCAGATATTCATAAAAAAATTTTCTTAAAAAAATCGCTGTTTTACACATGCATTTTCAATTAGCAAAAAAAAAAAAATAAAATAAAAAAATAAATAATATATGTGCACACAGGTATAAAAGAGGAAATTCAGTTCTCTTACAGCCAAATTAGAAGCTTATAGTTTTTTTTTTTTTTTTTTCCCTTTTTTGTATGAACGCGTTCAGAACAAAAAGAAATTGCAACTTGAGTAATAATAAATACACATAAATATAAATTATATATATATATATATAAACACACACATAAATTAATAATCTAACTTATGTACACTTATGTTTTGCTAAGAGGGGGAAGCAATTGACCAATGTTATAGACCCAGATAAAAAATGTAAGTCCAAGTATAGCTGTTCAAGCTTTTTTCCCTTCCCTTATCTTCTTATCTTATCTTATCTTATCTTGTTTCATTTCTTTTTCTTTTTTTTTTTTTTTTGGAAAATTTAATTTTTGCTACTTCAAGTTAATCATTCGAAAATATTTTATTGTATAATAAAAATAAATATATAACTGTCAAATGTTTTGCGTACACGCACTGGTTAGTTTTCACCTTTTTTTTCATTGTTTAAAAAAAAAATTAAAAAAATTAAATATTCATTAATACGTATGTGCACATACATATTATGTAAATCGGCGTACATAAATGTATAAATGCGATTGTGTAAATGGAATTGTGTAAATGGAATTGTGTAAATGGAATTGTGTAAATGGAATTGTGTAAATGCGATTGTGTAAATGGAA